>NC_133186.1:3387500-3477500 GCF_049306965.1 Danio rerio | reverse complement strand
GATCAACCAGATTTATGAAGGAGCATGCGAGGAACAAGGCCTGAAGAAACCGGGCCCTAACAGCTCAAGGTCAGTGTGCGGTCAACACCTCACACAACTCCGATAATATTTTTTTCACCTTGATGTTATGATAGTTTTATACAGCGAATATTTCATTAATAGAAACTGTTGTGATGTTTAATCCAGGCAGGAGAAAGAAGCGTGGATCAAAGCCAAATACGTGGAGAGGAAGTTTCTGAAGAAGATGTGCGGCTCCGAGGCGCTGCTGGAGGGAGGCCGAAAGTCACATCACTGGAGCGTGAAGAAGTGCAGGAGACACAACAGCTCCATCAGAGCCCCTAAAACACGCCGGAAATACAGACACGACGCTGCCATCATGTCTCCAGGAAATCTCTCCGCCGGTATTTGCTCTTGTCATCTCTGAAACACTTTTGTTCTGCTTCTTCAGAGCTGGACAGAGTTAAAAGTTGACGTATTGTTCTTCTCTCCTTGTTATTCTCAGCTGCAGCAGCGGCAAAGTTTCGGAGGGAATCTCTGTTTTGTCCTGATGAGCTTGATTCGCTCTTCTCTTACTTTGACACTGGATCAGGGCCTCGCAGTAAGTGCTTAATAAGACTTTTCTTCCTAAAAAAGCACTAGCAGCGCCCATAGCCTAGTTGTTAGTGCATTAACACATGGCACGACAGTGTTTATGGTGACCTGAGATCGATTCTCGGCTCGAGGTTCTTTGCAGATCAGTCCCATCTCTCCCCTTTGTCTATAATCTCCACTATCCTATAACATTACAGGTGAAAATGTTCCTAAATGCTCTAAAACAAGCTGGCTACATGTTTTTAATGTGTTAAGCATTGCTAGCATGCTACAATATTCCAAAACATGCCTACTACATGATAGCAACATTTTATTACTGTTGCTTAACATGATAAAACATTCCAAAAACACATACTATGTGCCATTAACATGTTATTACTGTGTTAGATGCTGCTAACATGCTAAAAACATTACAAAACATGCCTATCCCAAAACATGCCATATCAGAATATGCCGGTAAGGTATGTTTTGATGCTGTTTTTCTCGTCTATGGTGATTCATCAACCAGCAAACCAGCATCAAAACATACCTTTGTATTGTTTTGCATGTTTGTATTGTTTTTAGCATGTTAGCAACATTTAACACTGTTATTTTTAGCAGGAGTTGGTACGTTTTGTAAAGGTGTTAGCAACGTTTAACATGATTATTTTTCAGAATGGGTAGGCATGTTTTTGTAATGGTGTTAGCAAGTTAGCAATGTTTAACAGTTATTTTTCAGAATGGGTAGGCATGTTTTTGTAATGGTGTTAGCAAGTTAGCAATGTTTAACAGTTATTTTTTAGCAGGGGTAGGCATGTTTTGTAACCATTTTAGCATGTTATCAATGTTTAACAATTATTTTTCAGTAGGGGTAGGCATGTTTTGTAACAGTTTTAGCATGTTAGCAATGTTTAACGTACTTATTTTTAGCAGAGGTAGGCATGTTTTGTAACATTTTTAGCTAGTAGCAATATGTAACAGTGATCTTAGCAGGAGTAGGCATGTTTTGCAACGTTGTTAGCATTGTTTAACACGGTTATTTTTCAGCAGGGGTAGGCATGTTTTGTAATGTATTTAGCATGTTAGCAACGTTTAACACAGTGATTTTTCAGCAGGGCTAGGCATGTTTTGGAATGTTTTTAAATGATAGCCTTATTTACCAAGGTTATTTTTCAGCAGGAGTAAACATGTTTTGTAATGGTGTTAGCAATGTTTAACACAATTATTTTTCAGCAGGGGTAGGCATGTTCTGTAATGTTTTTAGCATGTTAGCAACATGTAATAGTGATTTTTCAGCAGGTGTAGTTATGATCTGTAATGTTTTTAGCATTTTAGCAACATTTAAAGCAGCTTTTTATCAGCGGGCGTAAGCATGTTTAGTAACATTTTTAGCATGGTAGCAATGTTTGACACGGTTATTTACCAGCAAGGGTAGGCAGATTTTGTAATGTTTTAGCATGTTAGCAACGTTTATCACGGCTATTTTTCAGCAGAGGTAGGTATGTTTTGTAACATTTTTTTGCATGTTAGCAACGTTTAATGTGGTTTATTTATCAGCAGGGGTAGCCATGTTTTGTAAGATTTTAAACATGTTAGCAATGTTATTTACCAGCAGGGGGGTAGGCATGTTTTGTATTGTTTTTAGCATGTTAGCTACTTTTATCACTGCTTTTTTTCAGCAGGGGTAGGCATGTTTTGTATCGTTTTAGCTTGTTAGCAGCTTTTAACAAGGTCATTTTTTAGCAGGGTAGACATGTTTTGTAATGTTTTTAGCACATTAGCAACGTTTAACACTGCTATTTTTTAATAGGAGTAGTCATGTTTCGTCACGGTTTTAGCATGTTAGCAATGTTTAACTTATTTTTCAGTAGGGTTAGGAATGTTTTGTAATGTTTTTAGCATGTTTGCAACATTTAGCAGGACATAGCGGGACATTTAAGTTACATATTGATAGGTGCAAGTAAATTGTAAGAAGTGCCATGTGACAAGGCCAGTGTCTGAATGTCATGTTGTGAGTAACGTGTCCTCCGCTTGGCACCTGTTGGCCCCGCAGGTCTCAGCAGTGACAGTGGACTTGGCGGCAGCACTGATGGCAGCACTGACATACTCGTCTTCGGCTCTGTAGTGGACAGCGTCACTGAGGAAGGTGAGAACACCTCCCACTTCATTCGCTATTATAGATTGTCTGTCAGTTAAAGTACAGATACCGCAGTAAATATGCAGTAAATAAAGTATTTGCAATTCATTACTTTACACCACTGTGCCCGGGCATTTTATATTGGGTGTTTTCTTGCAGAGTGTGAGGACTCTGATGAATCCAGTGGCGAGGTTGATATCGAGCAGGAAGCGTCAGATCCGGAGGACGGCCGAGAGCTTGACCCGAACACGCTGCTTCATAAAGCGTCACGAGCCCGAAACATGCCGGTCATGGCAGAAGCGCTTGCACACGGAGCAGACGTCAACTCTGTCAGTGAAGAGGACGAAAGCAAGAGTCCATTAATACAAGCCGTCACAGGGGTAAGTCGTTTTCCTTTCACAGTTCGTCCATCAAAAGGCAACTTGCAATTCAATGATTTGAATTACATGTTAAAGTAGAAAGACGGAAATATTAAAACATACTACAGTAACCTTTGTATTTACAATTTAAGTGGATACTTCATGTGTAGTTACAAAGGTGAATTAGAGTTTACTTGACCCAATGTTTTGACTAATGTTTGATATATGCGCTCTTCTTTCAGGGCTCTCTGATTGCCTGTGAGTTTCTGCTGCAGAACGGAGCAGATGTGAATCAAAGGGACATTCGAGGACGAGGACCTCTCCATCACGCCACATGTCTGGGTCATACAGGGTAAGAAATGACTGAAGACCAGTTTTGGGCAAGTTAACTAAAGTCAGTTTTGTGGTTGTCCCACCCCTACACACACGCCAGTCATCATCAGTTATGTGGTTGTCCCACCCCTACACACACATGCCAGTCATCATCAGTTATCTGATTGTCCCACCCCAACACACAAGCCAATCATCATTAGTTATGTGGTTGTCCCACCCCTACACACACGTCAATCATCATGAGTTATGTGGATGTCCCACCCCTACACATGCCACTCATGATCAGTTATGGGGTTGTCCCACCCCTACACATGCCACTCATGATCAGTTATGTGGTTGTCTCACCCCTACACATGCCACTCATGATCAGTTATGTGGTTGTCCCACCCTTACACACATGCAATCATCATCAGTTATGAGGTTGTGCCACCCCTACACACACATGCCTATCATCATCACTGATGGCGTTGTCCCACCCATATACGCATGCCACTCATCATCAGTTACGTGGTTGTCCCACCCCTACACATACATGCCAATCATCATCAGTTATGTGCCCCTTTCCTGGCTGATACACAAAGCTGATTTCGTAAAACTCCTCATTCTGCTGTGTTGTGTGTTTCCGTCCACAGACAGGTGTGTTTGTTCCTGAAGCGAGGAGCCGGTCAGATGGAGGTGGATGAGGATGGGCAGGACCCTCTCAGCATCGCTGTCCAGGCAGCAAACGCAGACATCGTCACATTGTGAGTCGAGCACTTCACTAATTCCTAAGTTGATTCTCCCAGTATTAAAATAAGCTTATTCAGATGGCAATTGTAAAGCTAGGAGACATCTGGGGAAAAAACTGTTTTTAAATGTGTGTGTGTGTGTGTGTGTGCGTGCGTGCGTGCGTGCGTGCGTGCGTGCGTGCGTGCGTGCGTGCGTGCGTGCGTGCGTGCGTGCGTGCGTGCGTGCGTGTGTGTGTGTGTGTGTGTGTGTGTGTGAATATATATATATATATTAAAGTTAAAGTTTAAATTATTAGCCGCTTCCCAAGTGCTGTTTCACAGAGAATAATTTTAATAAATAATTTTTTATAAGTCATTTATTTTGTCTTTGCCACAAAGACATAAAATTAGACGTATTTTTTTTTATACTTTGCAGGATACCGTTATTTAGATTAAAGTGCAATTTAAAGACTAGCGTTAACTAGGCTAGTTAGGATAATTATTGGATCACTTTATTGGAGAAGATTGGTTTGTTCTGTAGTCAATCAAAAAAAACTAAATTTCCAAAGAGGCAAAAAATTATGGCATTAAAACTCATTAACTATCATTCGTTTTTTGTTTTTTTTGTTTGTTTTTTTTGTTTATCTGGTGTCACCACAGTGGAATGAACCACCAACTTATCCAAAATTGTTTTAAAAAGAACTTAAATCCCTTTTATTCCATCTGAACTAAAATAAATAAGATTTTGCTGAGAAAACTAAAATATTATAGCAAATACTGTGAAAATGTCTTTGCTCGGTTAAACAGCATTTGGAAAATACTTAAAAATGAATTTAAAAATACACAGAATTCAATCATTTTGAATTCAACTGTAGATATACGGTACATGAATAAATGAAATGAAAGGGGTTCATGTTTATTTATTTATATAGCCCTTTTACAATGTTGATTGTGCCACTTGTTTATGGCATGCCACTGGCGTTGTAAATAGTGCTTTAGAAATATGTTGAAACACTCTAGGTAATTTGGCTAGGGGTCTTTACATCGAACATTGTGGAGTGTACAAAACCCCAATTTCCCCCTGCAAATGGTGAAAATTGCCCCTCAGAGAAACAATTGCCATCCAAATACAGTTTATAATTACTTTCCTTTTTTCCAGTTTTTTGGGATGTGATCCTTATTTTACACAACAATATAAATTAAACCATTCACAAAACAATAGGCACAAATGTGTCGACACTGCCTATGAAACTAATGTGTTTGCTTTTGTTGTGTCTCACTCAGATTGCGGTTAGCGCGGATGAACGAGGAGATGCGGGAGGCGGACGGGCCTTTAGGACAGCCAGGTCAATACCCCAGCACCAGCCCTACAGAGCAGCAGTACAGAAAGTGTATTCAGGAGTTTATCTGCCTCACCATTGACGAATGCTAGGGGGCGCTATTGAGCACTAGCAAGACTGTCAGGAGAACTACCTGCGAAACATGTAGTCCTTCCAAAGGAATAGCTTTAGCGAGGATCATGTGAAGTCTTCAACCTCTTACCCCACCTGACCAATTAGTTTACATATAGTCTTCGTACGTACAGTGGGGAAATAAGTATTGAACATGTCACCGTTTTTCTCAGAAAACATTTTTCTAAAAGTGCTGTTAACTTGAAATTTCCACCGGATGTTGGTCACAGCGAAAGAAATCCAAAGAAAACAAAACAAACTAGTTTACAAATCAAGTTATAAAATGAAATGACGCAGGGAAAAAGTATTGAACACATGAAGGAAGGAAGGTGTAGAAAGGCAGTGAAAGCCCAGACAGCAGCTGAAATTTCTCAGTAGTTCTTCAGCAACACTCTGCCCTTCCCATGTGGAAATAAATATCAGCTGCTTCAGCCCAACCAGGGTGGACATTTCAGCAAGACAATGATTCAAAACACAGCCAAGGAGACTCTCAGAGAAATAAAATCAAGCTGTGGAATGGCCCAGCCAATCACCTGATCCAAATCCAATAGAGAATACAAATTAAAGCTCAGATTTGATAGACGAGACCCACAGAACATCAAGATTTGTACACTCTGTTGAAGTCTGTGAGAAACTCACACTGGAGCAATGCATGTGACTTCATACTCCATATGAGAGGCGTCTTTAAGCTACCAAAAAAAAAAAACTTTAATATAAAGTATTAAATACATTTCAGTAGTTCAATACTTCCTCCTTGTGTCATTTCATTGTTATTACACATAATTGTTTTGTTTTGTATTGTTTGGGTTTTTACCAAAATCCAAAATCCGGTTCAACTCCATGTCAACAGCTCCTTTAGAATTATCATTCCCAGGAAAAAACATGACGTGTTCAATACGTAATCCCCCCACTGTATGTGATTTAATGAAATTAAAACGGTATACTGCCAACTTCTGAAACGCTATATTATTCAAGTGCGACTTTAATGGCGATATAATAGTAAATGAACGGATTTAATGCTTTTAAACAAATTTGAATTCATTAATAGTTTAAAATTGTTGTTAAAAGTATCGGAATCGGTACTGATATTTTAAAGCGCGTTTAAATATTAGTTTGAAATGTTTTTAAATTACTGATTGGTCCCGAAATCGATACTTTTTGACAACCCTAATTCAAAACTTCAAGTGTTATTGCGTCATTATGTGAAAAATTTGACTGTGCGCACTTTTCCTACCGACAGTATTTGTGTTAATTTGTTTGTTTTTTTTTACAACTCAGTGCTTTTCTTTTTTTCACATGTTATGTTGCCTCTCGTTAATGTTGTCGTGCTTTTTATTTATGTTTGCGTCCTGAGGATTAGTGCAATGATAACTGGAATACGGAAAATCTGTATCCATGTTTATTTTATGAATTTAGTAAAGAAAAGTTCATGATTGACTTACTAAACTTTTATTTTTGTTTATTTTATTGCATATTAAAAACACATCAGAGCCCCCTCCTGTGCTAACAAAACGGGTGTCATGACCCCTTTAAAGTTATAAGAGATGTCAGCTATTGAGAATTATTTATAGAAGTTCTAGCGACCGTCTGTTTTATATATTTGTACGTGTATTGCCAAGCTCCCAAATGACTGTCATGTGATTTAATTTTATTTTTTCTGAAGAGAAATGCTTGTCTAGAGCAGTCTTTCTGTCTGTAGAAGCAGTCAGTATTTGCATGCGTTTACTCGCTCGCACACACCAGGGCAGAAGTGCCTGTCTGCATTAGCAAGCATGGTTCCTTATTTTAGCCACCTGATTCTGTCATTATGTAAAAAGAGCATGCATGACCGCAGATCAATGTTGTCCATTTTTTGCCCATGTTTGGTTCGGATGTGTAAGAGTACGCCATCAGAATTCCATCTCCTTTTCTGACGCCTGATCAAATGTAGCTAAATTAAAGTTAGCACTATGCTAAGGTTGAAGGCTGAGCCATAGATATGTACACATAGATGACTCATTAGCTATATGTATGAATAAATACATCTGCAATAGACCTTATTGCTGAACTAACACAATAAAAGAAGACAAAGGCATTAGCTAACATTAAAAATGTACTGTAGTTTAACACTTTAAAATGCTCTTCAGAAATACTCTGGAATGTTACTGGGGGTATTTACAAGACTTTTGACCTTTTTGACACAATAAAAAAAATCTGTATTATATTTAAACAAAGTTACTATATTAGTCTATAGTTTCTCGGGAAAATCAAGAGTTAAAAACCTGTAAAACAATTGACACAGGCAAATACAAACCAGCACATTCTTAATTATGAATGCTTTACATAGTTTATACATACATTACTTTTATATATATTACATATATGTGTGTGTGTGTGTGTGTGTGTGTGTGTGTGTGTGTGTGTATATATAAACAGTTGAAATCAGAATTATCAGCCCCCTTTACATTTTTTTTTTAATATTTCCCAAGTGATGTTTAACAAAGCAAAGACATTTTCACATTTTGTCTGATAATATTTTTTCTTCTGGAGAAAGTTTTATTTGTTTTATTTCAGATAGAATAAAAGCCATTTTAAGGTCAAAATTATTAGCCCCTTTAAGCTTTTTTTTCCCGATAGTCTACAGAACAAACCATCGTTATACAATAACTTGCCTAATTACCCTAACCTGCCTAGTTAACCTAATTAACACAGTTAAGCCTTTAAATGTCACTTTAAGCTGTAAAAAAGTGTCTTGAAAAATATCTAGTCAAATATTATGTGCTGTCATCATGACAAAGATAAAATAAATCAGTTATTAGAGATTAAATTATTAGAGATTATTAAAACTATTGTGTTTAGAATTGTGTTGAAGAAGTCTTCTCACCATTAAACAGAAATTGGGGAAAAAAATAAACAGGGGTGCTAATAATTCTGACTTTAACTGTATATATATATATATATATATATATATATATATATATATAAAATATATATATATATATAATTTTTTTTCCCTCCAACTGGATACTGCGTAAGGTGGTGGCAATAAATAAAACACATTGTTTTTTGTTTTTTTTTGTATTGTGAGTGATGAGGTGTTGACCTTACCAACATGGCTGTCATATCTACATGTACATATCTATGGGCTAATACAGTGTATGATTTTTATAATTTATCAATTAATCAAAAAGTGGCTTCATGAAATAAAAGAAGATCGGATTCTGCATGGCAGAAATTTGCTGGCAAAAGTGAAGTGTGTAAACAGAAAAACTAAATTGAGTGCATTGGTGTTTAGTCGCTTTTTCAACAGTTCTGGTTCTGGATGTATTTTTCCATAGGGGATTTTTTTACTAAAATTACATAGAGTTTTACAACAATAAACAAACCATCCAGCCACAAGGAAAATAATTGCAAAACTAAATAAATAATTAAAACATTTGGAGAAAATTACCTTTAAAGTTGTCCAGATTAAGTTCTTTGCAATGCAATGCATATTACTGAACTAAAGTTAAGTTTTGATATATTTACAGTGAGAAATTTACAATGCCTTTATGAAACTTGATCTTCACTTAACATTCTAATAATTTTTGGCATCAAAACAATATATAAATATATCAAACGTGTATATATTTATATGTTTTACAAAACCATATGCAATATCCAACGCAATCTCATGCCAATTCATAACTTTTTGATTCAGTGGCTAATTCATATGCATTTGTATAATCTCGTTCATAAGTTTTAGTACGATTTGCTCATCCCCAAGTTAGCGTTGGGTTTGGGGGCATGCTCCCTTTTAAAAGTAGTTATTTTTTTCCGTACAAGTGAAATCGTATAAATGTGTGTGAGCTAGATACTTTTCTGACAGTAGTAATGTTCCCTTGTGAGATCGGGCTGGTCTATGGTTTAAAACCCCTAAGATGTACAGTACTGCGCAGAAGTCTTAGGCCACCAATATTTTAACCGAAAGAAAAGATTTAAAGTCGTTTTTTTCTAGATTTTTTTTCAATAATTGTAATACTACAATGAGATTATTGTCTGCTAACAGTCAGTGCTGTACTCCGATCTGGTCATGATCCAGTCTGTCATGAGGAAAAGGGACAAACTGAGACCTGAAATTCAACCCAGAAGAACTTTGGCATTCAATTCATGTTTATTTCTCCAGCGCTTTTACAATGTAGATCGTGTCAAGCAGCTTAACATGGAAGTTCTAGTAAATTGGAAATATGTCAGTCCAGTTTTCAGAGCTGAAGTTCAGTTCAGTTCAGTTCAGTCTGGTTTCATTCTCACTGCTGAAAGTCCAAACACTGAAGAGCAAAACTATCAATGTTCAGCTCCACAAGTCCCAAACCAAGCGAACTTGCAAAATTGAAGAACAAACTTCACCAATTGACGAAGTTAACAGGGAAATAAAAAACCTAGAGAGAAACCAGAATGGGCATGACCATTACTCTTCTATAGCCAAACATCTTGTGGAGGGCTGCAGTCTAGGAAACAGTCTGGAGAACTCTGGACGTCCAATATATAGAAGCTGCATGACTCGTCTGTCACTGGGGTTTTTCAGGAATCAGTCTCACGCTCTTCGCTCCTCCATGACCACCACAGCATCAGCTCAGGATACGGCCTGGTCCAGGATTATAGATACCTTGGCATCTTGAAGATGCTTCAAAAAAATCGACCTGTAAAGCTAGCTGAAAAACTAGTGTACCAAGTATTTTTAATGCAAGTTCATTGATAAAGAAAATGTATTTATGCATTCTTTTTAAAAGCATCCTCGTTATACAGCATTTTTACACAAGTGCCTAAAACTTTAAACAGTACTGCAGCTTTGCAGGAGGATTTTTTGAAGCATCTTAGAGAAAGAAAATAGCCTACTAGTGGCCTAAGACTTGTGCACAGTACTGTATAAATGTAGTTTTACTTCCGTTACCTGACTGTTGCACTCTATTGATGGACGAACACTTAACGTATTTGGTCAAACCACAAACAGAATGATATTTTATTTGTTTAACGCTTTTCAGCGACTCAATTCACACATTCTTCACCAAAAAGTAAAGTTTTTAACATCGAAAACAAATTACACACTTCATTTTCAAACAGGTTGGCTACAAAGTAAAGAACATGTCAAATACTTTATGACTGGAATAATAATTAGATGGAAAAAAAGGAAATTTCAATAGAAACAGCTTGGAGGAAGGAACGCGTATATATGTGTGTACATCAGGAATCACCAAACTTGTTCCTGGAGGGCCGGTGTCTTGCAGATTTTAGCACCAACCCTAATCAAACACACCTAAACAAGCTAATCAAGGTCTTACCAGGTATACTTGAAACACCCAGGCAGGTGTGTTGAGGCAAGTCGCTAAACCCTACAGAGCACCAGACCTCCAGGAACGAGATTGGTGACCCCTGGTGTACGTTTTCAGTTTGTTTACCAAGGACATTCGGTGAGCCGAACGTTTAGTCTTAATATATGAAATTAGAGAGCGTGTATAGAATAGCAAGGAGAGAGCAGATCAGTCGTCATGTCTGGATGTGTTTTAAAGAAAGCTGAAGTGAAAATCTCAACTACTGTGCTGTGAATACGCTTTTTTGACCTTTGAACTGTTTCCACTGCCTGCTCTCTCTCTCTCTTTCTCTCTTCGTGGAGCTGTGGTTCTTGCGTTCGGACCTTTAACTGGTTTTCTCTTGCAACATTCGGTACAATCTGTTTTCACACTGTTAGATGACGTTCTGTGTATGGAGACGTATTGTATTGTTTGTTATTGTTTGTACGACAGAAATGGTCTTTTGAAACACTGACAAACAATTAAACGGACAAAGTCTTGAGCTGCTGTTTCTGCGCTGCTTTTTTCACTCTTCTTATGGGAGGTTTTCCCATGATGTAATGTTTTTATTGTCATATTGTGATGGTAACACACAGTGTTATTCCTCTTGTAGACGCCAGTGTGCCTGTGAGTCCACTGAGGGTAAAGCGCAAGAGTTTACGAGTGAGTGATTCCGATACTGGTCATCATTTCTGGGTTTGGGTCTTTAAGGTGGTATGGTGACTTCACGGGTGTCTAACCTCATTTTAAAAGGGCTCTGTGCTTTACCTGTACTTACTCAGGAACATCATTAAGGTTAACTCTTAAAAGTGATGCACGTTGGGGTTTCCAAGCTCTCTTCTTTAAGAAACATCCATTTTCTCTTCATTTTCACTCCAAAAAAAGCTTTTTTTTCATTGGAACAACTTAATTTTTATGTTTAATTCACATAAATTTGTTAAAAGTGGTAACTTTTAAAACTTTAAAGCCCAGTTTCACAAACAGGGCTTAGATTAAGCCAGGACTAGGCCTTGCTTGAATTAGGCTATTTAAAACAAATTTATAAAAATGGCCTTAGACAAATATTACTGGTGTGCACCTGGAGACAAAAAAAATTACACTGACTTATTTAAAGACATCTCACCGCAAGTTATTTAGAGTTAAGACAGCTCAAACATGCAATTTAATCTTGACTAGCCTTAAACCTTGTTTGTGAAACCAGGGGTAAGTGTTACCAAATTAAGTTAACTTAATAGCATAAATGAATTGTGTGGAACTGTGAGTTACTCCTGACATCACATGGGGTTTCTGACAATTTGAAGATTATATATCTGACGAAAGTCTTGTTGCTTATCCAAGCTTAAGGAACAACACATAATAACTTGACTTCTAGTGGATCCTTTGGTATCAGAAGTGGCTTATATGAAAAGCAAAGGCTTCTAGATTACGCTTATTTTACCCCAATAAAACATGCTCATTTCTTGATTGTTATTTATTTAATTAGGACAGTAAGATCTGACTCTGCTTAGACAAAAGTCTCTTCACTGAACAGAAATAATGTCCAGTATAGAATATAAAGTCCTGCTGCAGTGGAGACAGAATGAATATTGTGTCTGACTCCATCATGAGCTTGGAGGACTGCATCCATACATCTCTGACATGACTCACATCACTGATTAATAAAGTCATCTGGAATGGCGAAGAAAGCGTTCCTGCAGGACTCCCTGAGTTTATCAAGGTTCTTTGGATTCATCTTCAATGCCTCCTTCTTCATCTTACCCCAGACATGCTTAATAATGTTCATGTCTGGCAGTGCTACCTACTGAGCCGCCGTGACTAAAATGCAATCCCTCGTTTTTTCGACTAAAAGCAATTCACTCCTTCAAGTGGATTAATGTAGGGAATAGGGAATGAGGGTATAGGGGAACGATTTCGGATATGTCCCAGAACGCAATTAAAAAGCTTAAATGGGGGGAAAACATGAATAACATATTAGCAAAATGCAGAGAACTGGATATTTGACAGTGGTTTTACAGTATGTTAATAACTAATGCTACACTGAGTGCAGTGCACTTGCCTGTATTATGCTGACTTGTTTCCTTTTGCAGGCGTCTCCTCGTTCGCTGTCGTCTTTCGGCAGTTTCCGCACATGGCTTATTTACACTCCTCCAAAGCACTGACAGAGGAGACTCCATCAGGACACACACCTGCCGTGAAGACTGCCTGCACTGTTTTTACTATCTGAGAGTAATATATGAGAATGCTGAAATCTGATACCATCAATTGATTCGTTTTTATATTTGATTCGTTTTTATATTTGATATTTCCCCTTGGGCTGAGATTTTAAGCTTAAATTTCTGTTTTTTTTAAATTATTATTATTATTTTAATAATGAATGAAGCATCTTTCCTAGTGTTTCTTTCCCGTGACAATTAAAGGGAGATTTATTCTGACCTCCTTTTATTTGTGTTATTTGGTTGTGAAGGTTTTTAAATGTGCTGAAAAAATGTCCTGACAGTTTTGATATACATGCATGAAATAGTAGCCTTGTAATAGGGTATATGCTGAAGTATGCTAATAGGACTTTTAATTTGCCAGTAACCTGGGCTAACCTAGGTCTGTTTTCTTTTAAAATCAGCGATCTTCACTGGCTGGGTGATATCCGATATAAAGTGGGTCTGAGATTGTACAAGAAGCACTGCATTAAATTACATTTCCCCCCGCCATGTCTTTAGAATATGAGCATTTATTTTACCCCAGTATATTCAATGGAGCTTCTGCGCTAGCCTGCCGATTCTGACGGACGCGGCGAGTAAACGGCTTTCGGTCTTGTTTTAAGCTTGAGCAACTAAATGAATGCTGAAGTCTATTCAACTGATTGTATTTCGACTACATTACAACATCAACATTCAAAGGAGTCGGGCCGAGTGGTAAGTCTCCGGCAGGCGGGAATCTAGCCGGATCTGGCCCGAGTGTCTTTTGCTATCTGGGTCGATGCTGTAAAAAGAACTGTTTAAAATAGAAAAAAAAAACTCAATAACAGGTCACCGGAAGTTTATTAGTATGGGAAACACACTAGCTCGGCATATACCCCATTAAGTAGTAAGTAATGTGTATTTATATAGCACATTTATTGTGTATAGCCATACACCCAAAGCCACAGGACAACAGCATGAGTGCGCTCACCACACACCAGATATTGGTAGACTGGAGAGACAGTGATAGAGCCAATTCAGTGGATGGGCATGATTGGGAGGTTATAATGGGTAAGAGCCAATAAAGGGAAATTGGCCAGGACACCAGGGTTACAGACCTACTCTTTACGAGAAGTGCCATGGGATTTTTAATGACCACAGAGAGTCAAGATCTCGGTTTAATGTCTCATCTGAAAGACGGTGCTCAGTATAGTGTCCCATTCACTTTACTGGGGCATTAAGACCCACACAGGCGAGGCAGTGGCGCAGTAGGTAGTGCTGTCGCCTCACAGCAAGAAGGTCGCTAGTTTGAACCTCGGCTCAGTTGGCGTTTCTGTGTGGAGTTTGCATGTTCTCCCTGCCTTCGCGTGGGTTTCCTCCGGGTGCTCCAGTTTCCCCACAGTCCAAAGACATGCGGTACAGGTGAATTGGGTAGGCTAAATTGTCTGTAATGTATGAGTGTGTGTGTGAATGTGTGTGTGGATTTTTCCGAGAGATGGGTTGCGGCTGGAAGGGCATCCGCTGCGTTAAAACTTGCTGGATAAGTTGTCGCTGTGACTACCCCGGATTAGTAAAGGGACTAAGCCGACAAGAAAATGAATGAATGAATGAATAAGATCCACACAGACCGCAGGTTGAGCGCCCCCTGCTGGCCTCACTAACACCACTTTTACTGATATTGTATTTACAGATCTTCATATTGAGAATTATTTAGAATAAACATTCAGTGATTTGGGATTTAGAAATCTGGATTTAATATTTTGTAACATCAGACGTCAAAAATTAATAATGCATTCATTTTATGGTTGAGTTTTCAGCAACACTGTACATTGAATTTCACTGGAACCAGAAGTTGCTGCAGATTTTTATTGCAGTATGATGACATTTCTAACTGAAACTGAATGTTAAGTAGGAGCGGGGTTTTGTTTTTGCTCTCATCTTTAAGATGGGCATGTCTTTCCGCCTAAGCTGTCAAACTGACGTCATCGTGAAGCAAAATGTTTGATTTATTCCTCGACTTGATTAAATTGCAAGATTAAAGCAATTGTTTAACACAAAGATCTCAAACTCGATTCCTGGAGTGCCGCACCACCGCTGATCCAACTAATCAAGGGCTGCGTCCGAAACCCCCTACTACTCAGTAGGTACTGCATTTGAATTTAAACATACTCGGCCGTTAGAGAAGTGCGTTCTAGTATGAATGGAATTCGGACATACTACATCCACCATTTTGTCATGGTCACGTGACCTACCTGCGTCAGTTGCGTCGCTTCACTCCCATTCATGAATTCTCTTGCATACTGATTTTCGAATTCTATGGCTGCGCTTAAAACCGCATACTTCTATACTATATAGTACGTTAAAATCAGTATGTGAGCAGAGTAGTATGTCAGAATTTATAGAATTCGAAAATCAGTATGCAAGAACTACCCGGATGAATTACTACTCCCGGCGGGATTCTGAAGTGCGCATCCCTTGCAAGCTGTGCTATCCCATGATGCTTCGAGAGAGAATTCATGAATGGGAAAAAGCGATGCAACTGACGCAGGTAGGTCACGTGACCATGAGAAAATGGTGGATGCAGTACGTCCAAATTCTATTCATACTTTTGACATTCATACTGTATAGAACGTACTTTTCTAAAGGCAGAGTAGTACGTTTAAATTGAAATGCAGTAGCTACTGATTAGTCAACGGCAGAGAGAGGGGAAGAATCGGCACAGGACCATGAGGCGGGAATCGAACTTGGGTCGCCGTGAGCACCGGAGTGCATGTGTCAACTTAAATTTTGTTTTGAACAATAAAAAAAAAAATTTGGTCTTCAAAAAATGACAAGATCATATTATTATTATTAGAAATTAGTTATGAAAACTATTGTGTTGTAAAACAAATGTCTTCTCTCCATTAAGCCACCCTCTGGAAATATTTTTAAAAGAATTAAAACGTTCACAGGAGGCTTAGGACAAATACAAACACAATTCAGGTGTTTAGAAAGAGTAGATTTTTTGTTTGACATAAAATCATCTGAAAACAACGATCTGAAAGACAAACTTATGGATGGAAAGAAAACAAAAAAAGCTATTATAATTTGTATGCTCTAAAAAAAATAATGGTGGTCTTAACCATGTTGTTCTGAATCGCGGTGGCCTTGACCGCAGGACAGCACGCAGTTAAAATAAGTCTTCTTAGATCAATAACTCTGCTAAAATACAAAAGAAAACATCACAACATTTCAGCAAACAGACACGCAGTCCCCATATTTTCCATTTTAAACTATGTAAACTAGTTTAAACCTGGAGCAGGTCCCACGTATACCAGCCTCCCGTGTTTCCCTGAGGGTCCTCAGAGCGCCATGTAGCACCCTGCCTAGCGTGCATGGGCCGCTCAACCTCAGGGAGTGCATGAGCTAACCGGGCACCAATGCGTGCCGGATTACACGGAATGTTGCACATTTTGAGCAACAAACCCCTAATATGCCCTTTCAGCTGCAACCCAGTACTGGGAAACACTCATGCGCTCTCATTCACACACATACACTATGGACAATTTAGCATACCTGAGCATGTCTTTGAACTTGAGGGGGAAACCGGAGCATCCAGAGATGCACTCCACACAGAAATGCCACACAAAACTGCTGAGGCTCGAACCAGCGACCTTCTTGCTGTGAAGCGGCAGCGCTACCCACCGCGCCACCCCAAAACTGTACATATGAATAAAATAACATGTGTAAATGAAACGATAGCATTTTGCGACTTTATGTTATTTGTAAAGTTGTGGAAAAAAGAAATAAGGATTTTGGATTTAGGTTAACGTTACTTCGTTGAATGTCCAAATTTAGACCAGCAGATGTCGCCAACATGTCGCGTCTTGATCACTTCGAAACAAACTGAATGATTTTGCGAAACAATTTCTCTAGATGAATGATCATTTCGAAAAAGCCCAGTTTCTATAATCAACAAGGTTTAAGATCATCTAAAATATTTCCAATTTACTACATCTCACTGACGTTCGGGAGTGCTTTTACTCTGAGCTTTGTTTTGCTCAGGAGCATTTCCGGTGTACACCGGAAACTCTCCAAACTCAACACAAGCTCTCAGTTAGCTTAGCTTCATCGCTTTGTTTTTATTAGTCATGTATCTTGGCTAACTGTTAATTTAAAATTTATTCGAAGTCTAATCTCACCGAAACTCATTCTAAAGGTAAGCCATACCTCTGAACTTGTTGATTTTGCCGCTTAAATGTCTTGTTATGGTGTTCGGATTTCACAACAACTGCCTCTGTTAGAGCTAATAAAGATATTTATTTATTACGGTGTACATATAACAGACAATATAGTGACACAAAACATTGTATTATTACAGCCTGCACACGTATCACACTGCCGTTTGTCATTGTGTAGTTTTGTGTTTGTGTTTTCCCGCAGTATTCATGATTCATCTGCATTCTGACTGTTAAACCGCTGATCTGGAGATCATGGAGAAAGGTTAGACAACATTAACAGCCATTAACAACACCTATATGTCTTAGATATATTATTATAAGACGCTTGAAACAATTGGCCATTCATACAAATACAAAGCTATCGATTTATTGCTTTGTTATTATTCTTTCTATTATTACTGTTGCGTTGCCACTAAACAATAATAGCAGTTATAAACATTTTTATGTGTTTTAACTAAAGCTATTTTGTAGGTTAACTAAACTTTTCAACTAAAAAATACATTTTCTGTTATATTTCTAATGGTTTTATCAGTATTCACACACACACACACACACACATATATACATATGCATATTATAGCTAGGTATCATCAGCATATAAGTGAAATGAAACTCTTAATTTGTCAAAGAGAGCGCCAATTAGTTACAATAAAATAGAAAATAAATTATTTGACTGAGGCCCTACACCATACTAATCAATTATTGTGCTCTGAAACCAGCTGTAAAACTAAAAAGTAATCTAAAAAGGTTTAAACATATTTCAAAGAGTTGAAGAAGGGGTTCAACCTAAATCAGTTTTGCGAACACTGATGGTCCTGAAGTTTTTTGTATTGATGATGTACTTTTATATACATATGTACTGTTTTAGTTTATAAAAAGCCTAACCAGAGTCTAAGGCAGCATATTATCTTTTGGCTTGACTTCTGAAACTGCAATGTTATTCTGCATTGTCTTTGTTAAATAAACCTGCTAATAAATACATAAATGATCTATATCTTATTGTGTTGCAGATGTAAAGGCGGTCGTTCCGTCTGCTGTGGGTGCAGGATCGTCAGTCGGGCCGATGGTTTCACAGAGCAGGTCAGAGGACGAGCAGTCGGCCGCTGTGAAGAGAAGTGCTGCTCAGGCCTTCAGCGGAGCAGGGCTCATCCCCAAACGCAGGAGCTCCTCTAGGTGAAGATCCATCATCTGCTTCACTGTGTGCTCTACACTTCATTGTAAAACTGAGGGGTCTCACTGTTGCTTTTTTTAGATCAATAAAGAGAAAGAAGTTTGATGATGAACTGGTTGAAAGTAGCCTCGCAAAATCTACCACTCGGGTCAAAGGCCAGCCAGTTATTGAGCCAATCAGATGCCCTGGGAGTGACCTCATGTCCAGCGACAAGAAAAAGGTACTTGAAGTTAATGTTCAATTAAGTGATGCAGTGATTTTTTGAAGTAAATTGGCTTTTTTTGATACTGACTTTACTTATAAAAAAATGTATTACACTATATAGATAAAGTCAAAATTATCAAATCAAATCACTTTTATTGTCACATCATCATCAGCAGCATGTGTGCTATGATGAGTGAAAAGCTTAGGTGCTGGCTCCAGACAGTACTAAATACAGAGGTTGCTAATACAATGACAGTGCAAATACAGACAGTGCAAAATACAACAGCATACTCCCCCCCCCCCCATGCAAAAAAAGGACAATGTAGGATTGTCAGTGATATTTACAATGAAAAGGTGTCCACGTAGTTGTAGGCAGTGTTGTTTCAAGTATGGATTGGAGTCACTGATAATTCTCTTGGCTTTCCTCATGCACCGCCTGGTGTAGATGTCCTGGAGGGAGGGAAGCTCACCTCCTTCTACGCGTCCAGCAGTTTGAACAATCCTATGTAGGCCTTTGCGATTGCTGATGGTGCTATTTCCATACCAGGTGGTGATGCAGGTGAAGAGCGAGCGGGGGATGTGGGGGCTCATTCGCCCTCCTGTGAATTTTTGTTCGTTTTCAAATATTTCCTGAATGAGCAAGTCATTTTTCACAGTATTTCCTATAACACTTTTCTGGAGAACGTCTGATTTGTTTTATTTGTAATCTGAGTGCTCAAAATCAAAATGCTGAGAAAATGGCCCCGATGAAGTTCTTTGCTGTGCATATTACTAATCAAATATTTCAAACTAATCAAGTTTTGGTATATTTATTTACGAAAGTTTACAAAATGTATTCATGAATCTTGATCTTTAATATTAGAGTAATTTTTGGCATGAAAGAAAATTTTCATTTTAACCAGGGGTGCCCAAACTTTTTTCTATAGAGGGCAAAAACCAAACTTTATTGAGGGCTGTGGGCCAAATATATACCAAATCAAATATACCAAAGAGGAATTTCCTTATTTATTCTGATATATATATATATATATATATATATATATATATATATATATATATATATATATATATATATATACAGTTGAAGTCAGAATTATTAGCCCCCTTTTGATTTTTTTTCTTTTTTTAAATATTTCCCAAATGATGTTTAACAGAGCAAGGAAATTTTCACAGTATGTCTGATAATATTTTTTCTTCTGGAGAAAGTCTTATTTGTTTTATTTCAGCAAGAATAAAAGCCGTTTTAAATTTTTTTAAAGCCATTTTTGGGACAAAATTATTAGCCTCTTTAAGCTATTTTTTTTTCGATAGTCTACAGAACAAACCATCGTTATACAATAGCTTGCCTAATTACCCTAACCTGCCTAGTTTACCTAATTAACCTAGTTAAGCCTTTAAATGTCACTTTAAGCTGTATAGAAGTGTCTTGAAAAATATTAAGTAAAATATTATTTACTGTCATCATGACAAAGATAAAATAAATCAGTTATTAGAAATAGGTTTTTAAAACTATTATGCTTAGAAATGTGCTGAAACAATCTTCCTTCCATTAAACAGAAATTGGGGAAAAAATAAACAGGGGCGCTAATAATACAGGGGGGCTAATAATTCTGACTTCAACTGTATATATATATATATATATATATATATATATATATATATATAAAACTAGAAAATTTTGCTTTAAATCCTATTACCTAACGCAGTTTCATTTTTAACATTTTATAATGAACTTATTACAGTATAACATTAGCAGTTCCATTCATAACACAATGGAGTTCAATGCAGAATACATTAGTTGAGCTGTTTGCAGATGACTTGTGCATTGTCCTCTATCCATCTCCTCTTAAAAGTCTTCATTTACAACATTTTATTGAAACATTCATTTTCAGTTGGCTTTTTTGTAGCTCAGCAATAAAACAAAGAAACCAAAGGTTATGTTAGATTCAAAAGGACGATTACTGTCAGAAGCATTCGCTTGAAGGCATTTGTTGGAGACATACTCGTTACACAAACCCATTAAATCGCATCTCAGCAGCGTTTATTTGAGAGCACGCAAGAAAATCTGCGCTTAAGCGGCGTATATTTGCGTGTGTGCAAGAAGTTTTGTGCATGAACAGAAAAAAACGGCACGAAAGCAAAGAGATTTTTATGCTCGTATTACATGAATGCGCTCTCGACTTGTAATACTGAGCTCATGACATTTATCATTGAAATAATGCCATAGGTAGTTGCAAGGTCTGTGTAAAAGGCCTGCCGCCACAGCTGGACAAAATCCCAGTGGAAACGCTGTATTATATCAAAACAAACTTTTATTTTAGATGTGATTAATCTTCGCCCATCACTAATTACAATATGAATATCATCTGTCTGAACCCCAGGGTTTGAAGTCTGCTAGCTCTCTGACGCCGCCTCTTACCATGGTGATCGCTCCTTCATCGATGACTAAACGCATGAAAAAGAACAAGCAGCCGCTGCAGATCACCAAAGACCTGGGCCGCTGGAAGCCCACCGATGACCTGCTGCTCATCAATGCTGTCTTACAGGTCAGATCTCTGGTGCTGTTTCTAGAAGATCAGCTGTGGAGGAGTGAACTCAACTCAAGTGCATGTCCTTTATGTTCAGACCACAGATCTGACGTCAGTTCATCTGGGGGTGAAGTTCAGCTGTCGCTTTACGCTGCGGGAGATCCAGGAGCGATGGTACGCTCTGCTGTACGATCCTGTCATATCAAAGTAAGTCTTTCACTCATGTCATCATTCTTGTTGAGTTGTAGGTCCTGATTAACATATTACAGTAATAGTTCATCATGGGTTAATAATGATTTGAACTATTATTGTTATTGCCCACAAGTCTTTCCAAATCCCAATAACACATTGATTACAAAAAATACAAACAACAGAAATTCAAGAATGACAATATTTGGCTCTTTTTCTGTAGTTATTGCAACCAATTAGTGTTGGAAGAGACACGTTTATTTTAACAATACTGATGCTAACATGCACATAAGACAACAAAGTGTATTTTGGGTTTAATTTATATCCATATTTTAACAATGTAAATGGCCCTTAGCCTTACTTCATCCTTTTAATATAATATATAATTTATATAATGTAATTTAGATAATGTAGTTAATATTTAGTCAGTTTATTTATACCTTATGAAAAAAATGAAATTTTTATACAATATAAATGTCTAATAGATATTTAATTTAGTTATTTTTCACAAATACTACAAAATGGTTACAGAACAGAACTGAGAGCAGATTTGTACCTTTTGTTTTAATGATAACTGTTCATTTTAATTATTGCTAATTGAGCTATTTTTTAGGTTTGTATAAATTATAGTCTGTTTTTGCTGTATTGAGCTTTTTTTAACTATCTGCATGATTTATGTATTAAACATTTAAACAATTCCTTTTTTATTTAGAAATAATGCATCACATTGGTGTGAAGATTACATTTTATGAATTTATATAGAAAGTATCTTAAATAGCTAAAACTAAAAATAACGTCTTTTAGTTCTGGTTTGTTAGGATATGACTATTTGGCTGGGATATAATTAACATCTGAAGGTTCAAAATTATCTAAATACTACACAGCAAATTCTTTTAATTGAACAATATTCATAGCAAAAAGAAATAACAGCTATAATGTACTGTAACATTCACAATAATTCAACTTAAAACATTATAAATTCCATATAAATTAAGGTGAAACTTAATGCATCAATGAGAAATACATTTTACAAATGCTTTCTTTATTTGGTACCAATGTGTTTGTTTTGCTTAATATTATTCTGTAAATAGCAACATGTTTCGGAGGATAAAAATGCACAAATACTTATTAAAAAGCACAAACTACACAAGGCATTCGTTACTTCATGAAACACAATTCAAGAGTGGTTAAATAATTTTATACGGCATTTATGTTATGGAAAAAATTAGATTTTCCCTTTGCTTTCAAATGAATGTATTCAGAAATATCTGGAACAAATGGACTGAATATATAAGATTACTCTGTTCAGATTTTGTAGAATCATAAAATAATGCAACTTGTTTTTAATATGCAAGGTACGCATTTTCTAATTTAACAACCAGTATGCTTTCTCTCACAGTCTCCTCTTCAGACTAAGAACAATGATTTAATATTATTTAATACAGAGTTTAACTCTGTGTATATCTGACCATCCCTCCGAACAGTGTAAAATTTGTTATTAATATTGTTTACATTATTATTTTATTGTTATTATTTACTTTGTTTAATTTTTTTATGTTGTGTTTTGTTACTTTCTGTTATCTATAACTAGAGTAAAAGTATTGACAGTGAAAAATGTATCCTCTTAAGCTGAAATAGTGTATTGGTTATGCTGCTAAGCTAAATAAACTCTCTTCTCTGAAAGAGTGTGGAATTACCGTATAGGTCAGTAAATAATGACAGAAGTTTCTATTTCAATGAAGTGTGTTTTGGTATGTCTTAAGTGTTTTGGGTCACACTTAAAATAAGGTTTCATTAGTGAATGGATTTCTGACATGAGCTAAGAATGAACAATACTTGTACAGCATTTATTAATCATCATTCAACATTTACTAATGTTTTATTAACATCTGACGTCTTGCTTGTTATCATTAGTTAAAAGTTCACAAAACCCTCAAGTACTTTTTTGAGATTTGAACAGATGTGTGTGTGTTGAGCATCAGTTAAGACAATATTAGCAGCTGTCAGCTTTAATTGTGGGAAAAACTGGAAAATTTTGTCAGCTCAGTTCAGCTTCTGGGTTTAAAATTGTTTTTGGGGCGGATCAAAATCGTAGACGTAGCGCAGAACTGCAAGTGCAAGATTGACGCGTCGGTTTCTCATTATTATTCATAGCAGAGTTTTCTTATCCTATGAGAAGAGCCGGCTTCTTAATTATTCATGACTGCACGTGCTTTCCGAAGGTAAGGCAGGCCTGCCAGTGCCAAGCTGTGGACAGCGTCCATGGAATCACAGCACGCAGTATTTAGCTGTTCATGAAGGGTCGTATGTGCTTGCTTTCATGATCCACGGGGTTTGTTGCATGTTTTTCCCTGCAATCCTGTCTGGGCCGATGCAGCAAAGCTGTTTGTGTGCAGCGAGCGTTTTTGTCGGGAGAGCAGTACGAGAATTGGAGAATGGTGGACGTTGTCTTTTGTCAGGAGTTCATTCACATTTAGACACATCGCCGTGCTGCTGTGTTCGCCTAAATCCTCTTGATGACCAACAGGGCTAATGGTTAACATAGACAGGGCAAAAGACCTGCTGCACTGAGTCTGCATTCAGACGCGGGGATCGAGGGAGAATCCTCATTTATAGTGTTTATATGAACACGCTTATCTTTATAATGATATAAATTGTGGTTATATATGAAATTACAAATAACAAACGTAGCAGGACATTAAATTACTGTTTATTTCTTTGCATTTTAACTCTGTAAACTATAAAATCACGCGTCTCCTCACGGTTTGTGTCTCATCTTGTGAGCTAACTGACAGCAGTTGTTCGCTCCCCTCCTTCTCCCCTGCTGGCCACGCCCACTCCTGCCCTTTTTCATGGAGCTCCACCCCCATTATGATGCATCTTTTGAAAAAATTCTGAGATAGACCTGAACCGAAAGTGCGGGGTGTCATGACCATTAAGTTAATGCACCGTGAGTTAACATGAACTAATATACTATTAGCTAACATGAACAAATGTCAAAGGCATTTACAAAGGCAAAGGTTATTGTTTGTTCATGTTAGAAAATGCATTAACTAATACTACCTCATTGTAAAGTGTTACCATGTTTTGTGTGTTACTCAGGCTCGCGTGGCAGGCCATGAGACAGCTCCATCCAGAGGCCATCGCAGCCATTCAGAGTAAAGCTCTTTTCAGTCAGGCGGAAGAAGCCCTGCTCGCCAAGATCACCTCAGTGAGACTCTCGTTCAGAAAGCAGACCAGCGTTAATGAAAGCAAATATATGACAATAAGCGCTTTCTTGATGTTATTCATTTCGATTTGATCATCTCTTTCTGTTTGTGAGCAGAACAGTCAGCCGAAGCTGGACGTCTTTCAGGATTTGCTGAACAAGCACCCAAATGTGTTTTACCCATCACGCACTGCTAAGAACCTGCTGGTGCACTGGCAGCTCCTGAAGCAGTACTATTTACTGGAGGATCAGAGCGGTGAGATTGCCGTCATCTCTTACTTTTGTCTGTAGGGATGCACCCATAGGATATTTTTTGTAATTTCAGCAAAAGAACTTTCAGCTGAATCTAATGCCGATATTGCTTAATTGCATTGAGAACTAACTAGTGGCTGACGTTTCTGCTTCACTGCCACTTAGGGTGCTTTCACACCTACACTTTTGTTTCGGAACGTATCTCGTTTGCCCAGTTAGCGCGGTTCGATTGGCATATGTGAACAGGGCAATCGCGCTCTGTTCCGCGCCAAAGTAATCGCTCCGAGATCGCTTGAATGAGGTGGTCTCGGCTCGATTGAAACGAACCCTGGAGCGGTTCGATTGCAGTGAGAAAGCGATCCGATCCGAGCGCGGTTATATCACAGTGTTTTATGGATATGTAATAGGCTTACGGCTATATGAAGAGAGAATTATGAGTAGGGCGGGAAGTTTCGCGAGTCTCCGGATGCCCACAAACGAGTGATGATCTCCCGGTAATCTTGCGTCTCTCTCCCAGTCCTCAAATAGGCATCGTCGCGCACCCTTCTCACCCCTCCCCACCGCATCTCTCCTCAGACACGTCGCGCGCGCACCCTGTCAATCACCACCAAACCACCACCTCTCCTGACAGCTGAGCGGGACGCTGCAAAATAAACCCTGACACTCTGACCAATGTAAGGAGAGTTTACTCACACGTGACTTGTTTTAGCTCTTTTGGTCCAATTAGAAACTTTGCAGTGTGAAAGCGAACCGCTTCAAGAGCAAAGAGCAACAATGTAACAACTGTAATCTCTGTTTCAGAACAACTGAATCGATTCACAGGTGTGAAAGCACCCTTACACATTTGATTTGCTTGGTTTACAGTTCAGCCCCTGCCTAAAGGAGAGCAGGTGCTCAACTTCTCTGATGCGGAGCAGGTGGTTGATGATGCCAAACTCAAGTAAGTAGACAGAATTTTTATTTCTATAATGTGCTATCGGGTCAAATAATAGCAGGTGACACAGCTGACGCAGCCTTTATGTTTGAATTTAAATATGCTGTGATTTTCCGCCAAGGCAACCCAATGTGGTGAACTATTATTGGGTAAATTGTCTGGTTAGAGAGGACGAAACACAGACCACACATGTTCAAAGGAGAATATCTGACTTTATCATTGTTTTTTAGATCAATATGTTAATTTAGGCGACGCAGTGGCACAGTAGTTCGAGCCTCGGCTCAGTTGGCGTTTCTGTGTGGAGTTTGCATGTTCTCCCTGCGTTCGCATGGGTTTCCTCCGGGTGCTCCGGTTTCCCCCACAGTCCAAAGACATGCGGTACAGGTGAATTGGGTAGGCTAAATTGTCCGTAGTGAGTGTGTGTGTAAATGAGTGTATGTGAATGTTTCCCAGAGATGGGTTGCGGCTGGAAGAGCATCTGCTGTGTAAAAACTTGCTGGATAAGTTGGCGGTTCATTCCGCTGTGGCGACCCTGATTGTTAAAGGGACTAAGCCGACAAGAAAATAACTGAATGAATGTTAATTTAGCATGTTTTCCTAAATATCAGCAAATATATGGTATTTAAATGCTTTAAAAGTGTACATACAGCACCTTTAAGTTGTACCGGGACGAATGGCATTGTAGAGAGACAGAAAAAAATGCCTACAAGTTGTACTATAATTTTATTCAGAGATAAATGCTTGCAAATTTTGCAATTGTATTGTGGCCTGAATAAATACACAATCCATACAGCACTTCCATACAGCTGTATTTGTGTCCCAAACACTCCCCTGCAGCTTTTTTATTATTGTGTCTCTCATCTGGTGTTTTTTCTTGTTTATCAGGGACAGCAGAGATGAAGTCTTAGAGCACGGTGAGTTATTTCATCCATCCTGCTGTTCATTTTTAAATATTACAACACACATGGTGAAGTATGTTTTGTGTTTCCTGCAGAGCTGATGATCGCAGACCGACACCAGAAGCGTGAGATCAGACAGCTGGAGCAGGAGCTTCCTCGCTGGCAGGTGTTAGTGGACAGTATCACAGGTCGGATGTTTGCTCCAGTGTATTATATTTGAATATTTTATTTATCATGGATATGAAAATCAATTCACCTTTATTTCTCCAGCGCTTTTACAATGTAGATTGTGTCAAGCAGCATAACATAGAAGTTCTAGTGAAATGAAACCGTGTCAGTCCAGTTTTCAGTGTTGAAGTTTAGTTTAGTTCAGTTCCGTCTGGTTTAATTTTTCTGCTGAAAGTCCAAACACTGAAGAGCAAATCCATCGATGTGCAGCTTCACAAACCAAGCAAGCCAGTGGCGAGGAACAAGCTTCACCAATTGACGGAAAAAACCTTGAGAGAAACCAGGCTCAGTTGGGCTCGACCATTTCTCCTCTGGCCAAACGTCTTGTGCAGAGCTGCAGTCTAGGCGATGAGTTTGATTGTTTCAGTGATGGTGTGATGTCATTATTTCAGGCATGAACTCACCGGACTTTGATAATCAGACGCTGGCAGCTTTGCGTGGACGAATGGTCCGATATCTGATGAGATCCAGAGAGGTCAGTGAACTCGTGCTTCAATCAACACAGGAATAGTGTAGGAATGGAATTGCTGGAATATCATGTGATTTTAGAGGGTCTATTCCAGACATTGAAAGTCAAGGAGTTTTATACATTTTTGTCCAAGACACTGAATATCAGGGATTTTTGTTCGTCTTTTAAAAATATATCTCCCATTTATCAAAATATTTGATTATTGTGGTCTAAATTTACTGATTTGGAAGATAATTTTTGCAAAATCTACCTCAATTTGTGCAGCATTTCTTTGTGTTGTTTTGCTGTAAAAGTATACACAAATTTACAGATTTTAGTCATGTTTCAGCAATTATTATTATTTATTTTATTTTTTTTATTTTTTTATTATTAATTATTTATTTATTTATTTTATTTGTGTACTTTATCTCTAATGACCTCTGCTATATTGTGAGGAAAATCTCACTATCTACTTTTTGTGAAGGGATAGTATTTGTTGTGTTCATATTGTCTAGATAATTATTCAAGTCAAATCAAGTGTGGAGTACCTCAAGGTTCCATTCTTAGACCTATTCTGTTTTGCTTATATCTGCTTCCGTTAGGGTCTATTTGTAGAAAGTATGGGATTTCATTTCATCTTTATGCAGATGACGCACAGCTTTATTTGTCCTTGAAATGGAAAGATACTGGGTCCATAACACCATTGTTGGACTGTCTTAAAGACATTAAATCTTGGTTGGCACAAATTGTGCCAAAATACTTTTTAATGTGCAATGAAGAAAAGACAGAAGTGGGCAACTCAGGATTGTCTGGATCTTGGTGTGGTAAATCCTTTTGAGAAACCTAATGTAAAAAACCTGGGTGTTATCATGGATAGTGACTTCAAACTGGATAAACAGATTAATTCGGTAATTAAAGCTCGTTTTTTTCCAGTTGAGAAAATTATCTAAATTAAAGTCTTTTTTGTCTTTTAACGACTTTGAAAGGGTTATACATATTTTTATCTCGACTCGGCTAGATTTTTGTAATGCCCTCTATGTAAGATCTTAGTTTTGGTGTTTAAATGCCTAAATGGACTTTTGGCTGTTCCATGTGCAAGGTTAAAAACCAGGGGGGGACCGTTCCTTTGCAGTGCTGGCCCCCAAACTTTGGAATAGTTTCCCTCTCCGTGTTAGGCAGGCCGCAACCCTTTCTGTTTTTAAATCTGGTCTTAAAACCCATTTTTACTCTTTGTCTTTTAATACCATATGAGAGTCATGTGTCTGTTGTGTTAAATGGTGTATGTGTACAACACTTTGGTAAGCACTTGTTGTTTTAAACACACGCTTTATAAATAAACTTTGTCTTGACTTGAGATAATTAGTTAATGTGATGCGGTGTTCATGTGGTTTCAATAAACACTTTGGCATGTTTCAGATCACACTTGGCCGTGCTACTAAAGACAAGCAGATAGATGTCGATCTGTCTTTGGAAGGACCGGCATGGAAGATCTCCAGAAAACAAGGTCGGACAGTGTAAAGTGCTTCATTTACAACCCCTTTTCCTCTCCTCTTTTATATTTACAGATTTAGCTGTTGTCTTTATCTTTAAAGAAATCTCATAAAAGAACAAGAGTATGGTTCTCAGTCTATTCTATAAATAAATTCATTCTTTATAGTGTGCAAATTTTTTATTCTCATTATTGAAAGACTATTATGCTCTTTTTACGGCTCTTAATGTGTTTCAGTCCACAATGAGTGATATTTCTGTTACTTTGGTTGTTAGATTAACATTGACACTGACAGCAGACTGTCACTTAATGCTCTGATTCACATCTGATGTTCTCCCAACTGGACTTTTAAATGGCCTTTTCAAGTAGATCAAATTGTTTGTTTTTGACTCCAGGAATCATTAAACTGAAAAACAATGGAGATTTCTTCATTGCCAATGAAGGCCGGAGGCCTATTTATATCGATGGACGACCAGTTTTATCTGGAAACAAGTGGAAACTCAATAACAACTCTGTGATGGAAGTAAGTATACATCACTCACTGGATCAATATTTACAAAATATAGCTTAGAAAAAAATAATGTTTTGCTGCATTTAGACTAAAGGCTGGTTTATACTTCTGCATCTGCACCTTTTTTTTTTTTACAAAATGCTAACGGTCTAATCCGATTGAATTTATTATGCTAAGCTAAGCTAACAGTGGCCTCGCCACAACAAGATATCAGCTGAATGGATTGAATCCTCTTAGACCGTTTGCATTTCATTTAAAAAAAAAAAAAAGTTTTTTTGATTTTCCTGTTTTTCCTAAAATGAGTTTAAAAACTAAAAAGTGGAGTTTTCCTTTAAGCAAAAAAGTGATAGCATTACATCAGAAGGTCTCTAAAATAAAACAAAAAAAAATCTATGATTGCTTTTGCATGGTCAGAACAGTCATTCGTTATTTTCTGGAAGGCTGTGCTGACCTGTGTTCGTTTTCTCCAGATTGCAGGTCTACGCTTTGTGTTTCTGATCAATCAGGAGTTGATTTCTCTCATTAAAGCTGAAGCTGCGAAGATGAACCAGCCGTGATGGAAAAAACCCACCAGTTCACTTTCCATTAAATCTGTAAACGAGACAGGAGATGAACTGTAATATCTCTTTACCTCTGACCAGAAGAAGAAGACCTTCAGCACAGCAAACAACTGAGCCCAGATCTGTTCACAGTGGAGGAAAACCAGGCAGAGAGTCAATATGCCGGTCACTAAAGGCTCATTCAGACAGAAAGATGTGTGTGGGGTAGGATTGTTGTTTTCAGGTCGTGTGTTTTGTTAAATTGTATATTTTGGTTTGTTTGTAATTAAATCTCAGTTAAGCTTGTATTGTCCGATATAAGACAGTATGCTAATATTCTGCCAAGACAGAACTAGTGTAAATATATTCATGGATTAAAACAGAGCAGTGTTTTAACAGTGGTGTTGTTCTTCGTGGTTCTGTTTGATTTCAGCAACATGGTAAGTGTTTAGAGTAAAAAGCTGATTTTCTTACGCTGTGTAATTTTATTCTGCCTGAATTGCTAACGGTCTAATCCGATTCAATTCGATATGCTAAGCTAAGTCAAAAGTGAGCACACCAGAAGAAAAAATCAGATGAATGAATTCCAAAATGGTCAACAATTGTTGTTCTTCATGGTTCTGTTTGATTTCAGCAACATGTTAAGACTTTTTAGAGTAAAATAGCTGATTCTCGTGCGCTGTGTAATTTTATTTTGTCTGAAATGCTAACGGTCTAATCCGATTCAATCCATTATGCTAAGCTAAGCCAAAAGTGAGCACACTAGAAGAAGAAATCGGCTGAAAGGATTCAGAAATGATCAACAATTGTTGTCCTTCGTGGTTCTGTTTGATTTTAGCAACATGTTAAGACTTTTTAGAGTAAAAAGAGCTGATTCTCGTGCGCTGTGTAATTTTATTTTGTCTGAAATGCTAACGGTCTAATCCGATTCAATTCATTATGCTAAGCTAACCCAAAAGTGAGCACACCAAAAGAAGAAATCGGCTGCATAGATTCAAAAATGGTCAACAACTCTTGTGCTTCGTGGCTGTTTCGTTTTAGCAATATTGAAGCTGATTCTCGCGCGCTGTGTAATTGAGACATGAAATGGCTTTTTTATTTATTATTTTTTTTTTAACAAAATGCTAATGGTCTAATCCGATTCAATTCGTTACGCTAAGCCAGAAGTAAGTGCACCAGTACAAGAAATCAGCAGCGAGCTGAAATGAGTATCGAGAAGAGTGGTCCCAGCCAGGTGCTAACCACTGAGCCTCGGACCGTGTCCACCCTTAAAATTTTATTTTCGCGTTTAAGAATATACAATGTAGTACCATATTGTTTATTTCTTTCATAAAATGTTTAGATTTTTACTAAGCTTCTTGTCACTTCTTTACAAGAAAATAGCCTGTTTCCAACATTACGGTGCTCGTGATGATGCGGCGTTTGCGTCCTCACGTCACACTCCTGCGTCTGCTCACTCCAGCGCAGCAGCGAGAGAAGAAGAAAAGGAGGATCTGTGGATCTACATCGCGAGCTCATGGAGTTTTCTGCTTCACCGGGGACTGAAGTTTAATTGCAGTAAGAAATTCTCTTATAAAGCGTTCATGAAACGAATTCAACGCAAATCTTGTGTGTGTATGTGTGCGAGTGTTTGTTTACGAAGTGTTATTTATATGGGCTGAATAGTAACAGACTGGAATATGTCACCCTCAAAGGGGCTTTGATAGTAATTAGTTTGACTGGGGTAAGTTAACTTAAAGTTGGTTTTATATTCGCACTTTCTCCATATAATTTCAGAAAAGCATTGTTTTCAAATTGTAAATAGGTAAATCATATTAGCAGCCAATGATTATCAAGTAACTTGATGTTCACGGTCAATTAAATTGTGCTAATGTTGTTTTGAAGTAATATTTACATGCCATTTCAGTCCAAATATCCAAAGTACCATGGTAAACAATATAGAGACCGTGCTACAAGTTGTCGCTGTTTTACAAAAGAGAGATAGATAGATAGACAGACAGACAGATAGATAGATAGATAGAAAGATACATAGATAGATAGACAGACAGACAGGTGGAAGGATTTATAAGTTCACTTCAGTCTTTGGAGAAAAAGTGTCTGATTGAAGGTCTTTTGCTATGAAAAAGGTTGTTTTGACATTAAAATAAAAGCTATATTTGAGATTTAACCTCAGAATTTTGTGTCAGAAAGAAATTATGTGTCAAGAAATATTTAGTTTTGAGTTAAATAATTGTGAGACGTAAACACACTGTTGCAACAAAAATTAAAGAACTGTCAGACAAATTCATAAATGTCAAATTTAAAGTCAGAATTTGTTGGAAAGTCATGGTCACAGTTCTGACAATAAATAAATAAATAAATGGTGAGAACTCAGGAATTTTAGAAATAAACTTAGAGTTAGTCACAGTTCTGTCATAGATTTGAGGGGCGAAAAGTGATTTAGCCAAAAAAAAAAAAAACTGAATTGTGAGATGTAAACTCAAATTTGTGAAGAATAAAATCATAATTACATTTAAAAAAATGACTTGCAAACAAGCTAACAAAACAAGCTTTGCACTCAGCCCTAATGTTGTGTAAAGGAGTTTGTCAATTTTCAGATTAATTGGACTAAAATACTCTCAACTAAACCAGATTAAGTAAAAACAAATTGTTGGTTTTTTATTTTGGCTTTTTAAACTGATAGTTCACCTAAAACGGAAAATCCTATCATCATTTATTCACTGGTCACATACTTGTTTGAATTTCCTCAGTTGAACACAAAAAGAAGACATTTTGAAAAATGTTGGAAACTGGTAACCATTGTCTTCCATAGCATATGTTTTTCCTATGAATCTTAATGGTTACAGGTTCCTAACATTCTTTAAAATATCTTCTATTCTGTTTACTGGAAAAAAAAATGGTATAATACCACTTGAGAGTGAGTAACTTTGTATTTTTGCGTGAACTAACCCTTTATTGTGGCCCAGCTGTGAAAAAAAAGATTATCCACTGTTGCTCCAACATTCGGGTTCCTGTTTTATTTTTGTACACAAGAACTGCACGTACCAAAACAAATCTATTATGACACAATCATCTCAGTCCAAACATATTTTGCTAGTCATTTCAGATCCTAAACGTTTCTTTGGTTTAGCTTCTTTGGCTTGTTTACTATGAGGCTTTTGATAGATTTATTTCCAAGAGATCCAGAGTCTCTCTGTTTAACCCGGCCGTCTTACTGCTTATCATGTGCAAATATGTGTTTATGGCGGCTCATAAACCGTTTTAAAACCAGTAGCCCGTGCAGTGCATGTAGGCTATCAGTGAGATAAGCTTCATAGACTCCAGTCTTCAGTCAGATCTGGGCAGATATACAGTTGAATTATAAACCCTCCTAAATATTTGTTTCCCAATTTCTGTTTAACGAAATAAGATTTTTCTCAACACGTTTCTAATCATAGTATTTTTAATAATCCATTTAAAGGCTTAACTAGGTTCATTATGCAAGTTATAGTAATTAGGCAAGTCATTGTACAACAGTGGTTTGATCTGTTGGCAATTGTAAACAAATATTGCTTAAGAGGGCTAATAATATTGAATTAAAATGTCTTTAAAAAATTAAAAACTGCTTTTATTCTAGCCGCATTAAAACAAATAAGACTTTTTTCAGAAGAAAAAATATTATAGGGAATACTGTGAAAAATTCCTTGCTCTGTTAAACATCATTTGGGAAATACTTGAAAAAGAAAAATGACATTAGGATGAATTAATTTGACTTCAACAGCATATACTATTGAAAAGAGTCGATTAATATTATGATTAATAGTAATATTATAATATAATATAGTAATATTATAATATATTATAATATATATATATATATATATATATATATATATATATATATATATATATATATAATATATTGTATTTTTACGCAATATTACAACCAAAAATAATGTTTGATAATTCAATCTATAGTTGAAGACCACTTTATTAGCCATCCAGTGAAAGTTTAATTATTTTTTAAATGTATCCCAAATGTTTTAAACAATTTTTGATGCATTTTTACAGTGATTGTAATAACTACAGTAATAGTAAATAACTAATTTTAATAACTGATTTCGTTTGTCTTTGCCATGATGACAATACATAATTAGGCCTGTCACGATAAAGAATTTTTGTTGTGCGATATATTGTTGCAATAAGCAATATTACTGAGATTACTTCATGCCACTGAAGCTGCGCTCAACACTGCACTTTTCTCCTCATAGGCTTCCATTCATACACGCGCGAATGCATCAGACTGGAAACGCAAGCTTGTGCGACAAGTTTTGCAGTTCGCTGCGTGGGAAAGTTCAAGCTTGGTGAACTCTGACCTGTCAAATCACATTACGTGACTGCTGGAGACCTATTGAAAATGAAAGCTTGATCTCTCTGGACAGAAATTTAAAACATGGACCAATCGCTCGCTTTTTAAATGTCTAATCATCTTGTTCAACCCCGCCCCTTTTGTAGCACCATACGACAGATTTTCGCACGCTCAAACTTTAGTGTGACCGCAGCTTCATTCTGTACTTAAAATAAAACAGCATAGTAATGTAAATAGCCGTAAACACTTTCAAGTGACAAGGACTTTCCATTGTTAAGGTAATTTAGATTCTGTCATTCGATGTTAAAAAGGTATGCATGTGTTGAAGACAAGTTAAAATGTCCTGTTATATATATATAAACTATTAAATGTCCAATTATAAACCTTGACACCAGTGAGGCAGAATCTAAATGTAATTGTGAAATGGCTTTAAAAATATTTGTGAATTTGTAAATATTTATTGCAACACCAAAAAGTACTGTGGTCATGTCCTAGTATTGCTCGATAAGTCGATACGTAGTAATAATTTGTATTTATTTTGCACTGCTTATTTAGGTTATTTAGGCATGTCATTGGATAACTGTGGCTTGTTGTTGTATAATCGTTTTACAATGGTTGTAAAATGACAATAATATCACATACGGCAGTGATTTCTGTCATAATATATCGCGCGACAAATTTATTTATTGCGTCAGGCCTATAGGTGTAGATCAGTTTGAAGATTCAGAGCTTTGATGACTCGTTTTCATTGGTCGTGTTGGAGGACACTATTTGGTTATCTGGTCATAATCCAGCAGACCTGCGTATGGTCACAGTGATAAGACAATGATGAGTCATGAGGATTATTTTGAAGCGATGCAGTATATTTTGAAATTGACCTATAAGTTACTTAAGGCACTTGCTCATAAGTCGATTTGTAGCACTTAAAGTGATAGTTCACCCAAAAATAGGGTGATCCAAAAAACGGTAACCATTGACTGCCATAGTTTTTCTTTTCTGTTCCTACTATGGATGGCTTATCTTATTTTGTGTTTAATAGAAGAAAAAAAACTCATAAAGGTTTAGAAGAAGTGAAGTTTGAGTAAATTTTAATTTTGTGTGAACTATCCCTTTTTAATGTAGAGCAAATGAGGCACATTATAGATGTTGCACATTATAGATAATTAGAAAAAAAAATGTAGACTAACAACAGCATAATCAATCTTTTCTTTTGTATGATACCTTATATTAACCAAACATACTTCTTTCTTATCGTGTAGCATACTTCTTAGAAGGAACTGCTGACAAGAGGGAAATAGCAGAATAATAATAAAAACAGTGCGGTGAGCCTTGCTCCAGACTTTCTGTCACAAGAAGTCTAGATGTGTCACAAGGAGCTGGATGCTGCTTGTGTAGAAGTTGTGAAATATATTGTTGATGCGCTCAACTGTTACAGAAAGAGGAAGTATGTTTGGGTGCAACAGCCAAAGGACAGCAGAAACTGCAGTCGTTTGATTCACAAGTGACGTTACACCAAAACTCCACCTGTTAATATCAGCTGTGTATAAATGTTGGAGTCAGGGAAAGGTAAAGTTTTTGTGAACCTCCTGAATGCAACTCGTATTGAATTGGTGGAACTTAACCTGGAGCTCTGCCCTCAAATTATTAATTTGTATCTAATAAATTACTAATATTTTTGGCATTGATGAAACCCCTCTCCTGACCTTTTTTTTTTTTAACACACATGGAATTGGCTAGACTTTCCAACAATGTGTAATATTAACTGAATGTAGCCAGCATTAATCAAGGTATCTCAGCTTGCCTCATTAAATATCATTCAAGCTAATATAATTTGGAAGAAAATCTAAGCTGTATGCCAGTCTCTCTCTGAGGAGTTTACAGATGGTTTGGGAGTACATGATGATGATGATGATGATGATGATGGTGGTGATGCTTTCTAAATATGCATTACTTGGGAAAAGCTAAAAGTTCATCCTAACATTAGATGTAGTTGAAGTCAAATTTATTATTATTTATTTTCCTTTTTTAAATATTTCCCAAATGATGTTTAACAGAGCAAGGAAGTTTTCACAGTTTTTCCTGTAATGTTTTTTTCTTCTGGAGAAAGTCTTATTTGTTTTATTTAGGCTAGAATAAAAGCAGTTTTTAATTTGTTAAAACCCATTTTCATTTTAATATCTTCTAATTACACTAACCTGCCTAGTTAACCTAAATAAGCCTTTAAATGTCACTTTAAGCTGAATACTAGTGTCTTAAAGAATATCTAATCGAATATTATTTACTGTCATCATGGCAAAGGTAAAGTAAATCAGTTATTAAAACTATTATGTTTAGAAATGTGCTGAAAAAATCTCCTTTACGTTAAACAGAAATTGGGGGAAAATATACAGGAAGGCTAATAATTCTGACTTCAACTGTACATATATGAGCATTAAATCTAGTGATTAAATGACTTTGTTTTTAACTGTGTCCTCCTACTTTGACAGCTTATATTGTTCTTTTCCTCTTTTCCCAGAAAGTACAATGCAGCGCCTAAAGCCTTCTCAAGGTCTTTCGCAGCTCCTCCTTATCAGAAGTCAAAGGTAATTCTGCCATTTCAGATAAACCTTTGTTCTATATCATTTAAGCACATCTAAATAAGACATATAAAGGGCACAATCAGGGTTTATAATCAGGGTTCATGGAGTTTGATTCCTCAAAATCCCTCACTGCAAAGAATGCTTCTCTTATTTGGAGTTTTTGTCTTGTTTCTAGTGCAAATATCTAAAAGTCCTTCAATCAAGAAGCATTTTTTAAAGAAGCAAAATTCTCTTGTTTTCAGAAATAATGGCCCAAAATAAAGTGAGTTTCTTCTTAAAACGAGCTACATAATCTACTAATAGAAAGCAAAACATTCTTGTTTTCACCTTGACAAAAGATTATTTTGCTTACCCCAGATTTGTTTTACTTGTTTTAGAAAAAAATTGACTTAATTTTCGCACATTATTTCTGACAGTACTTTTTTTGCTTCTTGATTTAAGACTTTGAACTAGAAACAAGTAGGCATGGGATGATAACCAGTTTACCGCGGTTTGGAAAAGTCAAGGTATTAAAACCTCAAAAATGTTTTGCTATACTGTTTTTAAGGTGTATATACAGAGGGTTTTTTGAGTATTTTTTTATTTAAGTGTTGTAGGAAAATCTGTTTTTGAAGTTGTTATGAAGATACTAGAAGTCAGTTGTTTATTTTGATTATGTAGCCTGGCATGTTTACTGTTCCAAAATACTCTAAATGTTTCCTAAAATGTAATATATTGTGGTAAATGGTGAAAAAAAGTTGTTGTTTTTTACTAAGATGTTTAAAAAGAAGTTATTTTACAGCAGTAAACACAATACCGTGAAACCGTGATATTTATATCCAAGGTTAGCATACCTTCAGAAACTTGACCAGCCCATACCTAGAAACAAAACAAAAACACCAAGTTGGAAAAGCTTTTCTTGCAGTGCTGCGGGAAAGAAAACAATAGAAATGGTTTCCACTATGAATATCAATTAAAAACATTACAAACCATCACATTTTAATCATTATAACCTGTACATCTTAACGGCTTCTAGTGTCATTTTGGATACAATTCCATTCGGATTTATTGTTTTTTAACATGCCACCTATAGAAGACAGAACATGACCGGTACAGGCCCCCAAAAAACACTAAAACCCCTATATTATTTGTTCATTCATTTTCCTTCGGCTTAGTCCCTTTATTAATCTGGGTTCGCCACAGCGGAATGAACCGGCAACTTATCCAGCATATGCTTTCCGCAGTGGATGCCCTTCCAGCTGCAACCCAGTACATCCATACACACTCATTCACCCACATGCACTACGGCCAATTTAGTTTATGCAATTCACCTAAAGCGCATGTGTTTGGACTGGGGGAAACCGGAGCACCAGGAGGAAACCCACGCCAACATGGGGAGAACATGCAAACTCCACACAGAAACGCCAACTGACCCAGCTGGCACTGGAACCAGCGACCTTCTTGCTTTGAGGCGACAGTGCTAACCACTAAGCCACCGTGTCTCCCCTAAAATATTTATTGTAAGCATTAAAATTGCTACAAATTCTATGGTGGTTTCTGTTGTGGTTTTAATTTTGTTATTTTTATTCTTTTTCATATACTACACCTTTTTCCCAGCGTTGGGTTGCAGCTGGAAGGACATCCGCTGTGTAAAACATGTGCTGGATAAGTTGGCGGTTCATTCCGCTGTGGCGACCCCGGATTAATAAAGGGACTGAGCCGAAAAGAAAATGAATGAAGGAATGAATGCTACATCTTGATTTAAAGGGCTAGTTTACCTAAAAATGAACATTTCCTCATCATTCACCCACACATAAGTGGTCTGAACTTTTATTAGTTGCTTCTGTTGAACACAAAACAAGACATGCTGAAGAATCTTGTAAAAATGCAGTCATAATAAAAAAAACAAAGATACTATGGATGTCAATGACTGCTTTTTTCCAACATTATTCAGCATGGCTTGTTTTGTGTTTAACAGAACTCAAAGTATGAGTAAACATTGTTCATTTTGGGTGAACTATCACTTTAATGATTCGCTTAATGTAAATGATTGAAAACACAAGGTCACATTCTTTGAATCGCTCTTTCATGAACTTCATTCATTCATTCATTCATTAATTTCCATTCGGCTTATAGTCTCTTGTTTATCAGGAGTCACCACGCAGCGGATACCCTTCCATCTGCAACCCAGTACTGGGAAACACCCATACACACTCACATTCTCACACACTCATACACTGGGGGAATTTATTAAACTAAATTGGCAGTAAAGCGCATGTGTTTTGACTGAGGGGGAAATCGGAGCACCCGGAGAAAACCCACACCAACACGGAGAACATGCAAACTCCACACAGAAATGCCATCTGGCCTAGCCGGGACTGAGCCACCATGCTGCCTTTTAATGAACTTATGAGTATTAAAATATTGATGCTTGCATATATGAAATTGTTGCTTTTGTATCTCTTATAACTTAGTTCCAGGATTTCAAAGGGCATTATCCCGCTGTTGTCCGTGTGGGATGGGCATCTGTCCTCTCGCTGGCGGAGCACTGGTGGTCATGGAGGGCAGAAATACTTTAATAATAATGGGCAGAAGTTTCGATTTGCCCTGGCAGGGCTGCTGGCCGGTACTGGGGCTGTTCTGGCCTATAAGCTTCACCAAAGCAAGGTGAGACTTGTTTGCTAATTTAATTAATTAAATCACTCTAGGCAAATAAAGAGGATTTTTGTTTTTAAGCACATTTGGATATTTATTTTGTGTCTGTATATACATACATATATACATATACATACATACATACATACATACATAAATACAGGCATGTATGTATATATTTGAGAAAAAGTTTATTTTTATCTATAAAGTTATTATTACAAATTAGAAAAAAATCAAAGAGGGGCTAATAATTCTGATTTCAACTGTATATATATATATATATATATATATATATATATATATATATATATATATATATATATATATATATATATATATTATTATTATTTTTTTTTTTCCCCAATGATGTTTAACAGAGCAAGGAAAGTGTCACAGTATGTCTGATAATATTTTTTCTCCTGGAAAAAGTCTTATTTGTTTTATTTTGGCTAGAATAAAAGCAGTTTTCAATTTTTTTAAACCCCATTTTAGGGACAATTATTAGCCCCTTTAAGCTAATTTTTTTTGAAAGTCTACAGAACAAACCATCATTATACAATAACTTGCCTAAATACCCTAACCTGCCTAGTTAACCTAATTAATATATATTAATATTAATTCATATAAAAATTTATATATATATATATATATATATATATATATATATATATATATATATATRTGTATATATATATATATATATATGTGTATATATATATATATATATATATATATATATATATATATATATATACATACACATTTAATTATTTTGTTGGATTTTATCATTTTTGTATTTTAATAATATTACAGTAATATTATACTTTAATATTACTAATATTAATATATTATTAAATGCATCATTAAAAATCCCTATAAATCGATAACCCTATAAAATTATTAATCTTTTATTATTTAAATTTGAGTCAAACATGACCCTTAGGGGAAAAGGTAAAACAAACATTATAGAACTTTAATGCAAGCATGTTAGAAATGTGCATGCCCCTTTCTGTAAATATAGATGTGAAAATGGACTGCAGTCAATCATTAGTGAATTCTTAGTAAAGGTCACACAGTTTAACCAGTCTGACGGTGTGCTAGATCTCACTGGGCTCATATAATACAATCTAACATGCAACAGACTGTTAAAAGGCATAAAAACCGCACAGTGTCCTTAAGTCTTATTGAGCAATATTTACTTTATTGTCATTTTGTATCTGTGTGTGGGTGTGTGGGTGGGTGTATACTGCATGTGCGTGTACACTACCTGACAAGTCTTGTAGCCGGTCCAAGTTTTAGAAACAACAAATAATAACTTGACGTATAGTTGATCATTTGGTATCAGAAGTGACTTATATGAAAGGCAAAGGCCTCTAGATTACACGAATTTGACTAAAATAAAATATGATTATAACTTAATTTTAATTATTTAATTAGGACAGTAAGGTCTGACTCTGCTTAGACAAAAGTCTTGTCACTGAACAGAAATAATGTCCAGTATAGAATATAAAGTCCTGCTGCAGTGGAGACAGAATGAATATTGTGTCTGACTCCATCATGAGCTTGGAGGACTGCATCCATACATCTCTGAGTCAAACCACTGATTAATAAAGTCATCTGGAATGGCAAAGAAAGCGTCCCTGCAGGACTCCCAGAGTTCATCAAGAGTCTTTGGATTCATCTTCAATGCCTCCTCATTCATCTTCCCCCAGACACGCTCAATAATGTTTATGTCTGGTAACTGGGCTGGCCAATCCTGAAGCACCTTGACCTTCTTTGCTTTCAGGAGCTTTGATGTGGAGGCTGAAGTATGAGGAGCGCTATCCTGCTGGAGAATTGTCCCTCTGCTGTGGTTTGTAATGTAATGGGCAGCACAAATGTCTTGATACCTCAGGCTGTTGATGTTGCCATCCACTCTGCAGATCTCTCGCACGCCCTCATACTGGATGTAACCCCAAACCATGATTTTTCCTTCACCAAACTTGACTGATTTCTGTGAGAATCTTGGATCTATGTGGGTTCCAGTAGGTCTTCTGCAGTATTAGTGATGATTGGGATGCAGCTCAACAGATGATTCATCAGAAAAATCCACCTTCTGCCACTTTTCCAAACGATCAACTAGAAGTCAAGCTATTATACAACTGGGATAAACAGTAAGACTTTTGTCAGGTTGTGCGTGTGTGTGTATATACTGTTTTTGCATGTATGTATGCATGTATGTATTTTCATTACAGGTTTGATGGTCTTAAACAGTTCAATTCATGCAAAAAAAAAGTATTTACTCACTGTTTGCTTAGCCTCAAGTGGATTTAAACCATTGAGTTTCTTTATCCTGTTTAACACAAATGAAGATGTTTTGAAGGAAAACTGCTAAACATGCAACCATTAACTTCCATAGTATTTGTTTTTCCTAACATGGAGGTCAATGATTACATGTTCCCAGCACGCTTAAAAGTATCTTTATTTGCGTTTTACAGCAGAAAGAAACTTGTGAAGGTTTAAAACTATTAAAGGAATAAGTGAATAATGACAGATTGTTCATATTTGGGTAAACTATCCCTTTAAATGTCATATATCAATTGTTATTTATGTAAAAAACATTTTTTAAATGGTCTAAACTCTAGAGACACTTTTATTTGATAGTCGATTTGTATTCTGGTGTGTGTGTGTGTGTGTGTCTGTGTGTGTGTGTGTGTGTGTGTGTGTATGTAGGTATATGTGTGTGTATGTGTGTATTTTCATTACAGGTTTGATGGCCTTAAAGGGTTAGTTCACCCAGGAATTTGCTGGAAGGGCATCCACTGCATAAAACATATGCTGGAATAGTTGGCGGGTCATTCCGCTGTGGCAATCCTTAATAAATAAGGGACTAACCCAAAGGAAAATGACTGAATGAATGTGTTCAGCAAAAAAAAAACTTGTAAATGTATAAAACAGCTAAAGGATGCGCAAATTATGACAGAATGTTCCTGTTTGGTTGAACTTTCCCTTTAATAATTTTATATATCAATTCATATTTAATAAAGTATTATTAAAAGCTCTATAGACACTTATTTTATTGTCATTTTGTATTCAGGTTCAGTGGGCAGCTTCCTCAGCTCAGTTACCAGTAACTTCATCTCCTCCTGTTTACACCCTTGAAGAAGTCACAAAGCACCGTTCCCTTGACAATGGTGTGTGGGTCACCTATAAAGGAGACGTCTACGACATTACAGAGTTTGTGTCTATGCACCCCGGCGGCGATAAAATACTCCTGGCTGCAGGAGGCGCTCTTGAGCCCTACTGGGCTTTATATGCGGTCCACAAGGAAGAGCACGTCCTAGAAATCCTCTCCGAGTACAAAATCGGTGTTCTTAATCCAGAAAGCCTCAAGAGGCAGGAAAGCACTGACCCTTTAGACCCTTACTCTGGTGAGCCCAGTCGCCACCCCGCTCTTCAGATCAACAGTTTAAAACCTTTCAATGCCGAACCACCTGCTTCTGTACTTGCTGATAGCTACATCACGCCGTCAGCCATCTTTTTTAAGCGCAACCATCTTCCGGTGCCAAAGGTAGACCCTGAAACCTACAGACTAGAGATCGAGGGTCTCCCTAGTGGAGTTGTGTCTGTTACACTAAGCGAGTTGAAATCTCGTTTTCCAAAACGTACAATTACGGCAACTCTCCAATGCGCTGGGAACCGTCGATCCGAGATGAATAAAGTCAAACAAGTCAAAGGACTCAATTGGGGAATTGCTGCAATAAGCAACGCAACATGGTCAGGTGCAAGTCTAAGGGAGGTACTCCTTCACTACGGGTTTACACCAGAAGTCGCAATCAACGCCAAGCATATCCAGTTTGAAGGATTAGACAAGGATGTGACAGGAGCAGCATACGGTGCTTCGATTCCTCTCAACAAAGCACTAAGCGAAGAAGGAGATGTTCTTCTTGCATATGAGATGAATGGAGAAGATCTTCCTCCGGATCACGGGTATCCAGTAAGAGTGGTCGTACCTGGAGTTGTCGGAGCACGAAATGTCAAATGGCTCGGTAGAATTGTAGTAAGCCACGAAGAAAGCAAGAGTCACTGGCAGCAGAATGATTACAAAGGCTTCTCTCCTGGTACCGACTGGGACACGGTGGACTTCAAATCAGCCCCGGCTATTCAAGAGCTCCCTATACAGTCGGCAATCACGCATCCTGCTGAGGGATCATCAGTGGAGCGTGGAGATGAGGAGGTGACTATTAAAGGCTACGCATGGAGTGGAGGAGGACGAGAGGTTGTTAGAGTTGATGTCTCGGTTGATGGAGGGAACACATGGCATGTTGCTAAACTTTACAGTAGTGATTTGGGACAGAACCCTGCTCCTGGAAGAGCTTGGGCTTGGAAGCTGTGGGAGATTGACGTCCCGCTGCCTGATGGAGCGCAGGAGTTGGAGATCGTATGCAAAGCTGTGGACAATAGTTATAACACACAGCCTGACACAGTCGGCCCTATTTGGAATCTACGAGGAGTACTTAGCAATGCATGGCATCGAGTAAAGGTCAAGGTAAAAGATGACCAAAAATAGCCTTGAATAGCTGGGATTTTGTTGCGATGCACAAATGATTTTTTACGTAGAGTTTTTGTCTTGTTTCTAGTCCTAAAAATCCCCAAATCAAGTAGAGTTTTCTTGACAAGTCAAACCTGATTGTTTTGTTTTCAGAAATATTGTGTCAAAATGAGGTGAGTTTTCCCTTTAAACAAGCAAAATAATCTGCCAGTGGAGTCAGCAACATAATCTTGTTTTCCCAATTGAAATAAGACAGTGGTAAGCAATGAAGACAGCAAGAGTCACTGGCTGCAGAATGATTCTTTCATGATATCGACTGGGACACGGTAGCCTTCAAATCTGCTCCGGCTATTCAAGAGCTCTCTTTACGTTCGGCAATCACGCACCCTGCTGAGGGATCATCAGTGGATCGCAGAGATCAGGATGTGACTATTAAAGGCTATGCATGGAGTGGAGGAGGACGAGAGGTTGTCAGAGTCAACGTAAACTTCACAGTAATGATTTGGGACAAAACCCTGCTCCTGGAAGAGCTTGGGCTTGGAAGCTGTGGGAGATTGACGTCCCGCTGCCTGATGGAGCGCAGGAGTTGGAGATCGTATGCAAAGCTGTGGACAATAGTTATAACACGCAGCCTGACACAGTCGGCCCTATTTGGAATCTACGAGGAGTACTTAGCAATGCATGGCATCGAGTAAAGGTCAAGGTAAAAGATGACCAAAAATAGCCTTAAATAGCTGGGATTTTGTTGCGATGCACAAATGATTTTTTACGTAGAGTTTTTGTCTTGTTTCTAGTCCTAAAAATCCCCAAATCAAGTAGAGTTTTCTTGACAAGTCAAACCTGATTGTTTTGTTTTCAGAAATATTGTGTCAAAATGAGGTGAGTTTTCCATTTAAACAAGCAAAATAATCTGCCAGTGGAGTCAGCAACATAATCTTGTTTTCCCAATTGAAATAAGACAGTGGTAAGCAATGAAGACAGCAAGAGTCACTGGCAGCAGAATGATTCTTTCATGATATCGACTGGGACACGGTAGCCTTCAAATCTGCGCCGGCTATTCAGGAGTTCTCTATACGTTCGGCAATCACGCACCCTGCTGAGGGATCATCAGTGGATCGCAGAGATCAGGATGTGACTATTAAAGGCTATGCATGGAGTGGAGGAGGACGAGAGGTTGTCAGAGTCAACGTAAACTTCACAGTAATGATTTGGGACAAAACCCTGCTCCTGGAGGAGCTTGGGCATGGAAGCTATGGGAGATTGACGTCCCGCTGCCTGATGGAGCGCAGGAGTTGGAGATCGTATGCAAAGCTGTGGACAATAGTTATAACACACAGCCTGACACAGTCGGCCCTATTTGGAATCTACGAGGAGTACTTAGCAATGCATGGCATCGAGTAAAGGTTAAGGTAAAAGATGACCAAAAATAGCCTTGAATAGCTGGGAATTTGTTGCGATGCACAAATGATTTTTACGTAGAGTTTTTGTCTTGTTTCTAGTCCTAAAAATCCCCAAATCAAGTAGAGTTTTCTTGACAAGTCAAACCTGATTGTTTTGTTTTCAGAAATATTGTGTCAAAATGAGGTGAGTTTTCCCTTTAAACAAGCAAAATAATCTGCCAGTGGAGTCAGCAACATAATCTTGTTTTCCAAATTGAAATAAGACAGTGGTAAGCAATGAAGACAGCAAGAGTCACTGGCTGCAGAATGATTCTTTCATGATATCGACTGGGACACGGTAGCCTTCATATCTGCGCCGGCTATTCAAGAGCTCTCTATACGTTCGGCAATCACGCACCCTGCTGAGGGATCATCAGTGGATCGCAGAGATCAGGATGTGACTATTAAAGGCTATGCATGGAGTGGAGGAGGACGAGAGGTTGTCAGAGTCAACGTAAACTTCACAGTAATGATTTGGGACAAAACCCTGCTCCTGGAAGAGCTTGGGCATGGAAGCTATGGGAGATTGACGTCCCGCTGCCTGATGGAGCGCAGGAGTTGGAGATTGTATGCAAAGCTGTGGACAATAGTTATAATACAAAGCCTGACACAGTCGGCCCTATTTGGAATCTACGAGGAGTACTTAGCAATGCATGGCATCGAGTAAAGGTCAAGGTAAAAGATGACCAAAAATAGCCTTGAATAGCTGGGATTTTGTTGCGATGCACAAATAATTTTTTACATAGAGTTTTTGACTTGTTTCTAGTCCAAATATCTAAAAATCCTTAAATCAAGAAGAGTTTTCTTGACAAGTGAAACCTGATTGTTTTGTTTTCAAAAATATTGAGTCAAAGTTAAGTGAGTTTTTCCTTAAACCAAGTAATCTTGTTTTCGAAATTGAAATAAGACAGTGTATAGCAATGAAGAAAGCAAGAGTCACTGGCAGCAGAATGATTACAAAGGCTTCTCTCCTGGTATCAACTTGGACAGGGTGGACCTCAAATCAGCGCCGGTCATTCAAGATGAAGGGAACACATGGCATGTTGCTAAACTTCGTAATTCTGATTTGGGACAGAATCCTGCTCCTGGAAGAGCTTGGGCTTGGAAGCTGTGGGAGATTGACGTCACGCTGCCTGATGAAGCGCAGGAGCTGGATGCAAACTTGTGGACAATAGTTATAACACGCAGCCTGACACAGTCACCCCTATTTGGAATCTATGAGGAGTACTTAGCAATTCGTGCCATAGAGTGAAGGTTAAGGTAAAAGATGATTTAAAACTGTGGTCACCAAACTTGTTCCTGGAGGGCCGGTGTCCTGCAGATTTTAGTTTCAACCCTAATCAAACACACCTGAACAAGCTAATCAACGTCTTACTTTAAAGTATACTTGAAACACCCAGGCAGGTTTGTTAAGGCAAGTTGGAGCTAAACTCTGCAGAGACACCGGCCCTCCAGGACCGAGATTGGTGACCCCTGATTTAAAAGAACAAAAATAGCCTTGAATAGCTGGGATTTTGTTGCGATGCACAAATGATTTTGTCTTGTTTCTAGTCCAAATATCTAAAATCCCTAAATCAAGAAGCATTTTCTAGACAAGTGAAACTAATTGTTTTGTTTTTAGAAATATTGAGTCAAAATTAAGTTTTTCCTTAAAACAAACAAAATAATCTGTCAATGGGGTCAGCAAAATAATCTTGTTTTTGGAATAAAATAAAAACAGATTGTTTTGCTTGTTTTAAGTACAACTTTTTACTTCTTATTCTGAAAATAAAACATTTTTGCTCCCATTTTTTATTAGGTGGCCTTAATGTACTTGCATTAAAAAAAATAAATAAATGCAATGTACTTACTCTGTTCATAATGTATTGCGGGACACTTCTGGCGCTCTTGAGGTGGGATATAGGTAGGGTTAGGGACATGTTTGGTGGTATGGGTAGGTTTAAGAGTGGGTTAAGGTGTCAGGGATGGTGAAAAATTTGATTACAAATGTCATTACAGATGTACATGTATTTACAAAAGTGCATTGTAACAAATTATTAATTTCAGTGTAAGTACATATTAGTGAAGCCACTTTACAGTGGGACTACATATTTTTACTTGCTTGAAGTAAATTTGAAGGTTTTTAGCTTGTAGGTTGCTTTGAGCTTGACTTTACGCACAAAACCCGAGTGGTAGTTACATTTCAACATGCAAACATAAATATTTGAAGGATGATACTGTTTCATTTGTGTTGTAGTTCTTGGTCATAAGTATGGCGATTAATCGAAAATACATCACACACCCTGCTATTGTTTTTATTTGTTTGTGTAAATTTCCACCATCAAACTAGTTTTTCTGGGACAAGTCAATAAAAATGACATACCAACACTACATAAAGTTTAAACATTCACAATTAAAAGGATCAGGCATTTTACCAATTAGGAATTGATCAAATAATAGCCACATAAAATAGAGTCGCTCTCAAGAACTACCTGAGCTCGTACCCCCTTACATGCTAACTGACCAGGCAGGAGCCCTGGGCTCAATTTTACTCCAGGGACAGCATGCCAAACCTGCTATTAATATCAAGCAATATCTAAGTGTGAACTCTTGAAATAAACAGAACCTCAATGGTAATTTACGTATTAAAAAGTGTCACTGAATGTAGATCTACACTACACTGTCTTGAGTACAATACTGTGGAAAACAAACAAGTGTGCTGAGTTATCTTTAGGAGTATTAATGAAAGTGTGACGCACAACAAACGAGGGATTTCCCATACTAAAATGAAATGTTAGTGCCATTTCTTATCCCCAATACTCGTGGAATGACTTTTGAATGTTGATTTGGTTTAAAACATTGGAGCAATTGTAGTTATTTTAGAGTTCAGTATTATGCAATGTATTGAAAAAGCAATCATTTATATTGATATTCCTAAGTGAATCACTGCTTTGAAGTAAAACAAAAGGTTTTGAATACAATTTTGGTCTTGGTTTTTTTGTCATTGAAGGTGCACTGTAAGTTTTTGTCCCTAAATAATAAACATACCAGCTTTGCAGATGTTTAATAGTGAACACTTGTTTATCTGGAAAAAAATGATGCATATTATAGTCAGCTATAAAATAGACAGTCAGACGTATATTTGCATGTTTGTAGCTTTGAAGTGAGTTGTTGGGTAGAGGAAACTTGCAGAAAATTACACAGCGTTTCAGCAGGTTTCACAAAGTCAAATTTAAGACTTTTAAGACCATTACGAAGAAAATATATAGGGCTAAACACTTAAGGATTTTTTCTAATGGCATGGGTTGATTTTAACTTGCCTCATCGAAACTTTTAATTTAGTTATATCTTAACCACTTATTTTAAATGTCAAACCAAGCGAAATCCAGTTAATATTTACAAAACTAAAATAAACTAAATTTAAGCAAATAAAGGTTATTGTAAGAAAGATAATTATACAATATTGATATAAAAAGTTTAATATTTGACTTTTTTAATTTATTTATTAAATTTATTCAGATTGGATTATTGGTGATTGGTCGGCATGATTGGGTAACTTTGCTCAGAGGAAAATTAAGACCCGTTTAAAACTGTTTAAGTCCTACAACACAAAATGTCAGTAAATTTAAGGCCTAAAGTTTTGTTTTTGAAATTTAAGACATTTTAAGACAGACTCACAGTGTAAGACGGTTAACACTGTTTAGTACCCTTTTGTTTAATCTACTTTATAAAATGTTCACAATTTGGCTTAGCTTTAGCCCATTTCTTGACATGAATATGGTATTTTTCAAGCAATATTGTTAGCTGTATAAGAAAATAAGTTGTACTTTTTAAATAAATTCCATGTAGTACTGAAGCAAATATGACATCATATAATCTAATTTATATTAGTGTACTAAATGTCCTTAAAACAAACTTAAATAATCCGAAATAATCTTGAGTACACTGAAAAAAAATCAAAAGCAAATGAACAAGATTCTTTAACAATACCACAAAAATCGCAAGAGCCATCTCTATCCACTTCAAAACGTTCACGTAATTCGTTCGCCTCACAGCAAGAAGGTCGCTGGTTCGAGCCTCAGTCAGTTGGCATTTCTTTGAGGAGTTGGCGTGGGTTACCCCCCACAGTCCAAACACATGCGCTATAGGTGAATTTGGAAAGCTATTGTTTGTAGTGTATGTGTGTAATTGAGTGGGTGTTTCCCAGTGATGTGTTGCCGCTGGAGGGCATCCACAGCGTAAAACATATGATGTATAAGTTGGTGGTTTATTCAGCTGTAGCGACCCGATTACTAAAAGGACTAAGCCGAAAAGAAAATGAATGAATGAATGTTAAAAGATACTGTCGTTTTTATAAATACAGTGACTTTGCAGTCTGCACCATGACGTCATAGCTTCTGCTGCAGAATCTGTCACGTGAGGGCGGCGGCTCTGCTCATGATGATTTTATTGTTATAATTTCTCAATTTGTTTCGTTGAAAAAACTGAGTTAGCAACTTGGCAGCCTTACTATGCTTTAGAAATATTATATATACTATTGTGAACACAAGTCTGTCCGTATGTCACATTACGAGCTGCGTACAGTATATTTTTCAAAACTACACTGGCTATAATAATAAAACTGCACTGATGAAACTATGATGTATTATATTTGCTGTGGGGATGATATGCAAGTGTTTAGTCCATATTACAGCCACGAATAAACGTCGTGCTTAAAAGATCTCATATTAGCGCATTATTAGCATACAAGAAGTAGGCTAGTTATGTTAGCTAATAAAACGCTTTATTTATTTACTCGTTTATTATTTTATTTTATTTTATCTTGATCCAGAATGTTCTAGATAGAATCACAAAATGTCTAGTCTGTGTATTTGATGCTGAAATGAGCCACTCCCTCCCTCCTGCAGTCTCTTTTTTCCTCCTCATAGCGACGTCTCATCCTCCATCTTCTCTGAATAGTGCATCTGCACACCTACATCTGTGCAAAACCGCAAAATGGTGAGTACATTATATTTCTCATTTAATTACTGTCTTAGAATGATATTATTTTAGCTTTTTCCACTGAAATCAAAGCTGCTGGTTATTGCTACAAGGGAAAAATAGCCCAAAGGGTTAAACCATTGTGTATTAAACTGTAAATATTACAGTATTCACAACTCTCTATTAATACATTCTACAGGATACCGTGATATTAACTGTAATAATTACTGTACTGTAGGATTTTACTGTGGTATCAGCTGCTGTGTATGTTATTTGCTATGTAGTATCTTAGGGGTCATTGTTTAACGTTAAATTAGTCTACTATAGTTGTTGTATTACCACAACAGATTAATTCAGGTATTTTACCATAGTGTGGTTCATAAACACTACAGTGTTTACTATAAATTACTATAGTATTTTTATTTGGGGTCAGAGAAGCTTTTTGTTTATATTTTCTGTTCTATAAATTATAAAGTGACTAATACAATAAGATTTCGTTAGTTAATGTATTTGCTGATATCATGAAATGGTGAACAATATACAATTATTACTGTATCTATGTTAATGTTATTGAAAATACATTTGTTCATTGCTACTTTATCAAGTGTTATGGTTATTATTGTAATGTTATCAAGCACAAATTTGGATTTAATAACACATTTGTAAATGTTAACTATAATTAAGGAATGCTGTATAGGTATTGTTCATTTCTGGTTCATGGATATACATGAACTGACATAAACCTTATTGAGAAGCGTGACCTTATTTTTGTATTGAATTCATCTGGATGCTGTCATTTACTCCTGGATAAACAGATAGTTATGTAAAAATTGTTTACTATGTTATTGTTAATCACAAAATGGCGTAGACATTTGATTAGACTGTTATGTGGTTTAATAGCACTAAAGTCCTGCTGATTTTTTAGGAAAAATTAAATTATTTTATATTTCTCATTTAATTACTGTCTTAGAATGATATTATTTTGTTTTTTTACTCTTAAACAAAATCTAACATTGCTGGTTATTGCTTGAAAGATAAACATACTACTCTATAGTAGGCTACTTCAATGTAAATGACCTACTAAAGAGTTTTTGAACCACACCATGTATTAAACCATGTATATTACAGCATTTACAACTCTCTATTAATGAATTTCACAGGATACTGTGGTATGAACTGTAATAAATACTGTAGTATAGGATTTTACTGTGGTATTGGCATGTTGTAGAAATTGTAGGGGTCATTTGTTTAAAGTTATATTAGTCTACTATAGTTGTTGTTTTACCACAACAGATTAATTCAAGTATTTACTATAGTGTGTCATAGAAACACTACAGTGTAAAAAAAAATTACTATAGTATTTTTATTCGGGGTCTGAGAAGCTTTTTTGTTCATATTTTCTGTTCTATAAATTATAAAGTGACTAATACAATAAGATTTCGTTAATGTATTTGTATTCGTTAATGTATTTGCAGACTAGAAGAAACAGCGAACAATACAATTATTACAGTATTTTTAATGTAATTAAAAATACATTTGCTCATTGTCACGTTATCAAGCGTTATTGTTATTATTGTAATGTTATCAAGCACAAATTTGGATTTAATAACACATTTGTAAATGTTAACTATAATTAAGGAATGCTGTATAGGTATTGTTCATTTCTGGTTCATGGATATACATGAACTGACATAAACCTTATTGAGAAGCGTGACCTTTGTATTGAAATCATCTGGATGTCATAGTTCACAGCTAGATAAACAGATTGTTTATGTAAATTATTTATTATGTTAATGTTAACCTTGAAAATCAGAGTGTTATGTGGTTTAATAATATCAAGTCCTGGGGCCTCATGTACGAAGACTTGCATGGAAATCTTACTAAAACATTGCGTACGCACAAAGCTGTAAATGTGCGTACGCAGAAAAAAATTCAGATGTATGAAACACTGCGTACGCCGAATCTCACGCATATTCTTTTGTACATCCGAATGAACGTGAAACTGAGCGCAACATGCACGAGCGCAAAACCCCTCCCTGCCTCCTCCCCCGTATGAATATGCTAATGACTATGCTAATGGCAAAACCCAACGAAACAGAATCGTTGAACAGAATGTGAAATGGAGGTGCTGCTTTCGGAGGTAGACCAGAGAAAAGCGGTGTTATTTGCAAGTTTGTTCTCCGGAATTAACAACAAAAGAAAAAAAATAGATTGGGAGAGTTTAGCTGATGCGGTTAACACAGTTGGGTCTGAACATCGCACTGAGTGCATTAACAAAAGAAATAGTGTGGTTTATATGTGAAAAATGTTGCAGTACGCTTAACAGTCTCAGTGGCGCTACTCGTAAGACTCATGTAATCATGAATTGACACGTTCGAGCATAAGCTCGAATCCAGCGTCTGATGAACTATTTCTTCTTTTTTTCCCCGCTACATATCAGATTTTGCCCACTATTTATCACGAGAAAGACAAGTAGGAATCATCAATAAGTTTGTACATCATATTTTACTTGCACATTTATTGAATGGAAATGTTTCTGATTCACGCATGCAAATTCATCTTCAGATAGTGTCTTTATAGCAATGTGCGTGCAGTAGATGGCTCAGATTACATTGGGAAAACAGGCGACCGCTGCAAATTGTGCTTTAATGTTTAGCTGGTCAAATGTATGGTATGGAAACCTGACATACCTACTAGATGAACCCGTCTGATACAGCTGCCATTGCAAGGCTCAAAGACACTTTGTAGAGAAGAATTTAACTGCCTCTAGGAGTCGCCAATGGAAATAAAACAGACACGCACAAAAAATGTGCGTACGCCAGCCAGAAAGCTGCCGTGAACCTGCGCACATTCCCACGTTCAGTTCATTGTTAGTAAATCCAAACACGAGCGATTCTGAGCGTGAAACCTGGCGTACGCAAAGTTTTTGTGCGTACGCAGCTTTGATACATGAGGCCCCTGGTGTTTTGTGAGGAAAATACATCAGATTTATTACATTAAAGCTTCAACATCCCTCACTATTGTAAATGATCACTCATTTTGTTTTTGTGCAAAAGCGTGAGTGTATCTCCATCCATGTGGGTCAAGCTGGTGTCCAGATCGGCAATGCCTGCTGGGAACTTTACTGTCTTGAGCATGGGATCCAGCCGGATGGACAGATGCCCAGCGATAAGACCGTTGGCGGAGGAGACGATTCCTTCAACACTTTCTTCAGCGAGACCGGAGCGGGCAAACATGTGCCAAGAGCTGTGTTCGTCGATCTGGAGCCCACTGTGATTGGTCAGTATACTCGTCTGATGAGCACATTGCAAAAACTCAAAATTACTATTACTTTGATTTTGTTGCACTGCAAAAATCGTGAGTTTTTGTTTTGTTTCTACTCTAAATATCTCAAAATCTTTAAATCACGAAGCGTTTTCTAGACATGTAAAACAATATGGTCATGTTTTGAAAAATAATATGCCAAAATTATGTGAGTTTTTTCCTAAAACAAGCTAAATAAAGTTCTAAAGTTCAATTTAAAAGTTTATTAATTTTCCAGATCTGAGGTGAGCTATCTGCTGCTGCTTTCAGTAGTATGGCTATAAATGTCATGTAAAATGGCATTCAAACACTGAATAGAGCACATGAGGTGTACTTGACATAGACATTGTCCGTTTTCTGTTGTTCAGCTGCAAGAAATAGAAGCCGTTTCTGAAATTTCAGGTGTTGGGAAGGACAAAAAATATTCTTTCTATTGGGTGCCTATTGCTTTTATTTAGATTAGAACATTACCTAAATCAGCCTTTAGGCTCGATAGTCAGGCACGCTCCTTTTGATGTCGGCAATTTGGCAACCTGAGCTTGCGTGTTTTGAACCAGGGGTGCAATACCTAGTTTAACCACTGGGTGTCAAAATTACAATACTCCACCTTTTTTTTTTAGAAATTTTTTTATTTAAAGAAAAACAAGGTAAATTATTACATACAAGGATTTGACAAGACTTTTTCTTTTAACTTTTTTTTGATACATTTTCCCCCCATGAACAACCTCCCTCCCCTTCAAAAAGAAAAAACAAACAAAAAATAAAATAAATAAACAAATAATAAAAAATAATAATCTATATAAAAAGAAATATTAATAGTAACAAAAAATGGTTAATACTAAATTAAACAAAATATTTACATTGAGTTTTTATAGCACAATGAGGAAGTATTTAACAGTAATGTTTGCCCATCAAGATTGATTGCATTATCCTTATAAGCATAGACCTCTATTAGTTATAGTTTGGGGGAATTGTTAGGCCTTTTTCACAATACTCCACCTTTAAGAATAAAATACAATGCAAGATCAGATTGTGTAAGATTATTATGATAGTTTTAAGATTATTTGTCTTTGTTTCTTAGTTAGTAAAGCTTAAAGTTAGGTATTTACCTGCAAAATTAGCTTAATTATTTAGAAAAATTCTTATATCAAAACGGCAATCAAAACATAATTCTTGTTTTCAGAAATAATATGCCAATATTAAGTGAGTTTTCCCTTAAAACAAGCTAAATAATCTGTCATTGGGGTAAATTAAATAATCTTTTTTTTTTTTGACACTGTTGAAATATTGTTTTCCTTATCCCATAGGCAGATCCTTTTGCCTGTTTTAAAGAAAAACTCATTAAATTTTGACATTATTTCTTAGAAGAACACAATATTCTTTGCTTGTCTAGAAAATTCCACTTGATTTAAGAAGTTTTAGATATTTGGATTAGAAACAAGACAGAAAATCTTAGTAAGAAAAACATTATTTTGTAGTGTCAGGCCTTTTTTTCAAGAAATCTGAATAAGTATAATTATCTTACTTCCCTGGCAGACGATACGACTTGTTTCTGGTCTGTATCTTCTTAAATTATTTATTTATTTCTTATTTTAGATGGTTATCTTTTGCAGTCTTTTATAGTTAGTCCATGAGTTATTCTCATCGGCTCATTTCTCTTTCTTTTCTGTGGTTCAGATGAGGTTCGCACTGGAACTTACAGCCAACTTTTCCACCCTGAGCAGCTGATCACTGGAAAGGAGGATGCAGCAAACAATTATGCCCGCGGCCATTACACTATCGGAAAAGAAATCATCGATCTCGTTCTTGACAGGATTCGCAAACTGGTAAGAACTTTTAAAGATGTTTGAGAATGAATGATGCACAGGGATGGTTGCGTGACTGGCCGGTATTTTGAGGACCAGTAAACAAAACCAAAGGTGATTGGCCCAACTGAGCCTGGTTTCTCAAGGTTTTTTCCTTCATTTTCATAGACTGGTAAAGTTTGTTGTTCACCACTGGCTTGCTTGATTTGGGACTTGTGAAGCTGTGCATCAATGCATTTGCTTTTTAATGTTTGAACTTTCAGCAGTGAAATTAAAACTCTAAAAAATGCACAGTTTCAATTTACCAGAACTTCTATATTAAGCTGCTTTGACTTTAATTACAATCCGAGACAGGCCTTGTATTTTTAAGAGTATTTTAGCTGTAATAACTTTAAGTTTGCAAATTCAATTTGAATCCCTGTAGTTGAAAAAAAAATATTTTTGATGCTGTTATAAAATTAATGACACAATTATAATAGCTTCACAACAATCATGTACCCGGTTATGTTGTCTTGGTAATGTCAAGTTGTCATAACAAAGATATCTCAGGCAATCTTACCATTGTATTTACAATTACGTAACTATTCATGTCATGATTATAAAGGTCTCGTGACAGTTTTATGAACACCCCTTCAAGTCTAATTTCTGTATTTGTGTTTACATTGTGACTTATGTGATTCATATACATTACTTCCGTTCTCTGTTCTTCAAAGGCCGACCAGTGCACTGGACTCCAAGGCTTCTTGGTTTTCCACAGCTTTGGAGGAGGAACCGGTTCCGGCTTCACCTCTTTACTGATGGAGCGCCTCTCTGTCGACTATGGCAAGAAATCTAAGCTGGAGTTCTCCATCTATCCGGCTCCGCAGGTGTCTACAGCAGTGGTGGAGCCCTACAACTCCATCCTCACCACCCACACCACCCTGGAGCACTCGGACTGTGCTTTCATGGTGGACAACGAGGCCATCTACGACATCTGCCGCAGAAACCTGGACATCGACCGCCCAACATACACCAACCTCAACAGGCTAATAAGCCAAATCGTGTCTTCAATCACAGCTTCCTTGAGATTCGATGGCGCGCTCAATGTTGACCTCACAGAGTTCCAGACCAACTTGGTGCCATATCCACGTATTCATTTCCCACTGGCGACATATGCTCCAGTGATTTCTGCTGAGAAAGCATGCCACGAGCAGCTTTCAGTGTCTGAGATCACTAATGCATGCTTTGAGCCGGCTAATCAGATGGTGAAATGTGACCCGCGCCATGGTAAATACATGGCCTGCTGTCTTCTGTACCGCGGAGATGTCGTACCCAAAGATGTAAACGTTGCTATCGCCGCAATCAAGACCAAGCGCAGTATTCAATTTGTGGACTGGTGTCCGACTGGTTTCAAGGTTGGCATCAATTATCAGCCTCCCACTGTTGTCCCGGGTGGAGATTTGGCGAGAGTTCAGCGTGCCGTCTGCATGTTGAGCAACACCACTGCTATTGCCGAAGCCTGGGCTAGGCTTGATCACAAGTTTGACCTGATGTATGCTAAACGTGCCTTCGTGCACTGGTACGTAGGTGAAGGAATGGAGGAGGGCGAGTTCTCGGAGGCCAGAGAGGACATGGCTGCTCTGGAGAAAGATTATGAGGAAGTCGGTGTAGATTCAGTGGAAGGAGAAGGAGAAGAGGAAGGTGAGGAGTATTAGATTTGGTCCACTTCTCTGTGGAATAAACAGGGTTCCCACGCTTCTTGAATGTCTCATTGAAATTAAAAAGAATGTTTTTTTTAGATGTTAGTAACAGTATTGTTAATTTTAGGGATATTTATAGGCTAGTGCACTCCAAAATTTGTGATTATAAAAAAACAATATAAACAGGTAAAACTTGGTGTTTGTCACTTCCACCCAAATGGATTAACGATTTATTTTGACGTCGCCTCATACTTCAGTTCCTTAAATCTTCTGACCAATCAAATGCTCTTTAGAATCTGACATGCCCCACCCCCTTCTTCTCATTTGCTTTTCATTTGATGCGCTTGAGCTTAAACACTCTCACTGGCAGAGCTGTGATAAAACAAAATGCTATTGGCTGTTTTTAAAAAAGAGCTACTTTTGGTTGAGATTGTCAAACATCGAATAAAAAATTCAAAGCACTTCACGGGACCTTTAAAAGTGCTTGATTTTCAGACACATGGATTCAAGCCGTGGAAAGACCTTAAAAACAAACACAGGTCCTTAACAAGTGCTTGAATTAATTTTATTTCAAAAATTTTACTTAATTGTCAAAAGCAGAATGAAAGAAACTGAGAAATTATTAAATTATTAATCCTAAATTTAACACTTGTACAATAACACTGACAAATAATGCACATTTGAACTGTATTTCACAGTATCGAATTGAACAAATTTGATCAAATTTCTTTAAACACGACTGTTTAAAACGGTAAAAATGTTTGGAAATTACCTAATTAATTAATTGAGTTTTAATGTAAATATTAAGTGTAAGTGAAATGTTAAGTACACCACAGACTACTGGTGCTACATATGCTGGGCATATCTGTCAACATTGGGTTAAAAATACGGGATCCGTAATGCTTCAAATCCAAATGATAGAATACATAGCAAACATTAGAAAACTAAAAATAAAATAAAAGGTTTAGCCTATTAAAATCAATATTTACAAATATTGATTAAAGTTACTCTAGTTATTTAGTATTGAGCAGCGAATGTCTCATTTTGATCACTGTCACTTTAAGAATCCACAGATCTATAATGAAAGCATGTGATTACATTTGTAATCAAAACTCATTTAACTCATTGTTTAAAAACAGCCAAATACCAGTGTCCACTTTCACTCCTTTTCAAATCGCATGTACAGTAGCTGATCTGGGAACAGTGTCTTTATTATTAGGGAGCGCGTCTGTCAGTCAGCACTAGACACCGTTATTGATTCAGAGGTTGCATATGAAGGGCAATGGTCAACGCAGAGCTTTAATGGAAATAAAGTAAATGCGGCCAATTTAGTATTAATTTCAACGTGCTTTCAAGCCAATATAAAGAGAAAGTATAATACTCTTGAACAGCTCTTGCCATTAAATTCCATTTGAGACCTCCTCTCTGATGCTACTTTAGGTTTTCATATATAGAAAAAATAAAAATATGGGGAAATGTGCGGGATATAATGGTAAAATAGAGGAGAATCCCAGCAAAAATGGAGGGGGTTGACAGGTACGCAGGGGTATGAATTATTAAAGGTGCTTGATTTAAAATTAAGAAGTCCTTGAAAGACTTTAAATCTGCTGTTCATGAAAGCGTGGGAACCCTAAATAAAAACAAATAGCTGGTAGCCTCTTGACAGATTGCTTCGCTAGCTGAAGAAAATGCCAAGTGATGTAATGGTTGTGTTTGTCCCTGATCAACATATAGCAAAAGCGGTAACACTTTAGTTTGAGTAACAATTCACACTATTAATTACTGGCTTAGTACCTGCTTATTAATAAGATATTAACTGTTATAAAGTGTGATCTTATTTAACCCCTAATCCCAGCCAATACCTAAATCCAACTACTAACATACTAACTATTAATAAGCAGCTAATTAGTAGTTTATTGAGCTGTAAGTCTTAGTTAATGGTTTGTTAATAGCGTGAATTGTACATTCAAATAAAGTGACCGCAAAAGCTAATTGTGAATATTACTGTGCCTATTTTGGTGTAAAGTACTCAATAAAATGAACCAGTAAATAAATCAGTTTGCCTTTTTCTTTTTTTCACATGTTGTTAAATTTAATAATTGATCATTTAAACATTAATTCATTCATTTTCCTTCAGCTTTCTTTATTAATCAGTGGTCGCCACAGCGGAATGAACCGCCAATGTATCCAGAATATGTTTTACACAGCGGATGCCCTTCCAGCTGCAACCCAGTATTGGGAAACACACATACACACTTTTTTACACTCGTACATCACAGTCAATTTAGTTTATTCAATTTACCTATAGCGGATGTCTTGGACTGTGTCAGAAACTGAAGCACCCGGAGGAACCCCACGCCTATACCGGATTTGGAAAAACATGCAAGCTCCACACAGAAATGCCAACTGGCCCAGCGGGGACTCGAACCAGCGATCCTTTTGCTGTGAGGCGACAGTGCTAACCACTGAGACACAATATCGCCAAAATAACTGTATGTTTATATTATATAGCTGTATGCAAACAAAATCCTTATTTTATAGATGCCAGGTGTTTGAAGAAAATATGTAATTTGATAAACTTCCTGATCTTTAATGGTATTTATTGACCAAGGAAAGACACAAATGTATGAATTAATAATGTAGCATACACTTAGCAGTGAAGCAAATACATGATGTGCAAAATAATCAATGTTGTTCTGCCTATCATGCAGAATGAATCTGCACATTCACTGAACTACAATTAAATCTCTTTATTAGCAGACAGCAGGTTGATTAACGAGCAGGAAAGGTATTATTTATTGGCATATTTGACCAGTTTATCATTAAATTTTTATGAATTGCCAAAAACACATAAATCCAGCCTGATCTCACGAGGAAACGTAAGCATTTTACGTTTTGTCAGTTTAGTGGCTAGTTCAGGCGTACGAAAATGTACAATTTTAAAAAGAAGGCGTGGCACTTAACCCCACCCCTAACCCCAACAGTCATTGGGTGATGAGCAAATCGTACTTAATTGTACTTTTTAAAAGTAAATACAAAAAAAACTAAGGAAATAATTTTTGATTCCAAGTGTGTTGTCGAGCATTTACCAGTGTTTGTACATAATCAAGAAATCACTCAGGTACAGTCATACAAGTATTTGGGAATTCACATAGACCGGTCTCTAACATGGGACACTCACGTAAACTGGATCTGTGAAAAGCTTCACCAAAGACTGTATTTTCTACGAAGGTTATGGTTTTATGGTGTTGATAAGAAAATCATGTACTTATTTTTATCAAGCTATGTTTGAAAGGGTTATCAGGTATGGTCTATCTACATGGTATGGCAATCTTTCTGTAAATCTGAAATCAAAAATGTTCAATATTATCAGAACTGCTACAAGACTAATAGGATCTGAAACTTTTACCAGTATACAAACACTCTACGAGCAATGCACTCTGAATGAAGCTAAAAGATTATTAAGTAACCCATCTCATGTACTCTTCCCATCTCACGAACTTTTACCCTCTGGAAGACGATACAGAACTTTCCGCTGGAAACAGAACAGATTTAAGAACTCTTTTATTCCAGTGTCAATCAGACTGTTGAACACTGAACAATAGTGTGTGTAATTATTTTGCATGTTGACTTATTCTTTTAAATTGTTATTGTGTCAGAACCTGCTGAAGTGCTGGGTGAGACTACAGAAAATTTCCCCTTGAGGGACAATAAAGTATACAAACAAAACAAACAAACAAATTAGATCGTACGAATTCATACGAATTAGCTACTAAATCAGACAGTTACGAATTGCGGGGAATTTTAGATGAAAGTGAAGAGCGGGGGTGTGGGGTGATCGCGGATGGAAGTGAAGGGGGGGTTTGAGTGTTTTCGGATGAAAGTGAAGGGGTGTGTGTGTGTGTGTGTGTGTGGGGGGGGGGGGGTCGCACGGGCCCTTGATAATGTCTCTGGGGGCCCCCTAAATGTATGGCCATTACAATCGTCTTAACTTCAACCCCCTCCCTAGCGACGCCCCTGCTGTAAACACTTAAGGGAGTATTAACAAGGAGAAAATGTTCATTTTTTGGTGATTTATCCTTTTAACATGATGCATTCTTGTTAAAAGCTCTTCATTATCAGCAAACAGGAGCAATATTTTGCATATCTGTACTGTAGAAAGCATCAGGGAAGTGTCCAGCTTGGTCTTTTGCTAGGGAGAGATGATATGGATAAATGATGGAGGGAAGATGAGATCAGGGAGACTGGGAATGGGCAGGGCTGGGTGGAGCTCCCACTGAACTGACCAGCTTCATGTATAAAAGCCTCCGTCTCACATCCGTCCTGCTGTGACTCAGCTTTTGAGCAAAACCACTGGACACACCAGAAGCATACCAAGTCTATCTAGCTAAATCCAAAAAACCAACAACCATGAGCCACTACTCCTACCGCACCTCTCACCACCGCAGTTATGGTACTCCTTCAGTGTCCAGTCGCATCGGGGGCCGCTATACATCCTCCATCCCGTCCCGTCCTGTGGACTTCAGGAGCCGCTCCAGCGCTCCGGCTCCACGTCTCTCCTATGACAAAGTGGACTTTTCACTAGCCGAGGCCGTAAATCAGGAGTTCCTCGCCACACGCAGCAATGAGAAACGAGAACTGCAGGAGCTCAACGACCGCTTCGCCAGCTTCATCGAGAAGGTCCGGTATTTGGAGCAGCAGAACTCCAGGTTGACCCAGGAGTTGGGTCAGTTTAAGGAGCAGCAGCAGGGGCCGTCAGGCCGCCTAGGAGATCTGTGCCAGCAGGAGATGAGGGAGCTGCGCAGACAGCTGGAGCTCATGGGGAAAGACAGAGACCAGATGCAGGTGGAGAGGGATAATCTGGCTGAAGATGTGGCCCTGCTCAAGCAGAGGTATGTACTTGTTTTGTTTCCAAGAGCGGACTATAACCAGAATACCCAAAGACACATATGAAGTTGTGTCACCATTGAAATTAAACCCAAATTGAGGTCCCCATGGGTAAACATGCTTTTAAAAATGTAAAAAGGCAGATTTTTTTTTCCTGTGAGGGTTGGGTTTGGGTCAGAATATATGGTTTGTGTAATAGAAACATCATTACATCTATGAGAGTCCCCATTTCGATATATAAACAAGTCTCTGTAAAGCATAGGTATGTATTTGTTTTATTTCCAAGAGGGGACTATAACCAGAATACCCACAAACATATGAAGTTGTGTCCCCATTGAAACCAAACCAAAATCGAGGTCCCCATGGGTAAACATGCTTTTAAAAATGTAAAAAGGCAGATTTTTTTTCTTGTGAGGGTTGGGTTTTGGGGTAGGGGTGTTAGAATATATGTTTGTATAATAGACACATCATTACATCTATGAGAGTCCCCATTGGGATATAAAAATAAGTATGTGTGTGTAAGTGTGTACTTGTTTTATTTCCAAGAGAAAACTTAAGTCTGAATGCACAGACACATAGGGACTTGTCACCATGGAAACCAAAATTATGGTCCCCATGGGTAAAAGTAAAGGTCCCCGCTGGGAGAAAGAAACAAGTCTGTGTGTGTGGTATATATTGATCATAAATAATAGGACCATAAAGGGAATAGTAAGGGTTGATATATCATAGTATATCACACTTTGTTAATGCATACTATAGTATTAAGTTCCAGCATCAAATACTGTAGTAGGTTTGTGGTGTAGTAGACTATAAAGGGAATTGTTCAAATGAAAATAAACTTCTAATTTTTTTTGAAAGCCTTTAGATTTAATTTAATACAATATTTTGAAAAGTGCTGGTGTCTGGCATCCATTGACTTCCATAGTAGGAAAATTTACTATGGGAGTCAATGGGTGCCAGCAACCAGCATTTTTTAAAGTATCTTCTTCTGCTTTTATAAGAATAAATAATATAGGAATAAATAAAGGAAACTATCCCTTTAAGGAAAATCAACGATATTAAAGTTTTACGGTTTTCTTAAATGTTGTCATTGTTCACCCACTGTCAATGCAACGCTCTTTGGAGTTAATTATTTTTTGGGATAAATGTAAAGATATTTTAGCAAAAGTTTCTTTAATTTTTATGTAAAAAAACAAACAAAAAAACGCTTGAAACATTCTACAACCTATCTTATATTTAACTGTATAGAGACCTGCATAATTGCATTGGCATAGTTGTAAGTAAATGATGACAGAACTTTGTTTTTTGGGGTAAATGACCCCTTTAGCAGTTCACATAAAAATAGATACTGATGTTAATAAGTGTATGTACAAACATAAACATGTAAATAGGTTATAATGTTGTAATCATACCCGTGTTTTATCAGACTATGGATGGAATAAGCCTTTGTTTAATGATCATACTTATTAATAATATTAATTAATTAAGGTTGGCATTGTGCATAGCAATGGGAAAAAGAAATATACTTTAAATGTGTTTGTATGGAGATTATCTGCTACAACAAAGTAATAGCTCCGCTTTAGGGTGGGATCTGCACACAGATAATTGAAAAGTTAACAGATTAGATCTGCAAAAATAAAAGTATTTGTATAAAGATGTTCTTGTTAGCCTACCTGGGCGTGGCAGAAAAATGAAAGTCACACAGACAAAGAAGCTGCAGCACAGACCCTCCCATTATCATCCTCTATTATGCGGTCTGCACTGTAATGGATGGATGAGGAGCCATTTCAACGATGCTCCATGGACAGCACACATGCTGAAGTAGGCTGCTGCTTTCATCCTACTGAAAATTAACGACACAATTTCATATGTTGGCTGTAAAAACATAAAAACACATTCGTAGGCAGCATTCGTGCCTATAGTTACTGCTTAAAACTTCTTCCATCAACACTTACCTTGAAAATCATGTTTGTTGTGTAACTTACTCCAAAGAAGCGCGCGCGGGAAACTGCCTCCCACAACCGCGCCTCAGGAGACTATAGTGATTCCCAATAATAATATATTTATAGAAAGGGCGTTTTCCCTCGAGAACAAAAGATAGGAGAGCTTCATCAACAGCGAATGTTATAATTGTACGATGTCATGAAGTGTTTACATAGCACAACAGAATGCTCTCACCTCAGCAGACGAAGTAAGAAAGCCTGAGAAAAACGCGATATTTTGGTTTGGTCCATATCAGCTGTATCTTAAACGATACAATTTCATATGCTGTACGTGTGCTATAAAAACATCCGTTAGGAGCATTTGTGCCTACAGATTAAGCTTACAACGTATTCTACCATCAACAATTAACTTTATAAAAGCAATGTTGTTGTTTTTTTATTGTGTAAGTTACACCAAAGAAGTGCACGCGCGGGAAACTGCATCTGAACCGCGCCTCAGGAGACTGTTAAAAGATTTCCAATAATTATGTATTTCTAGAAAGGGCGTTTTTACACGAGGACAATAGGTAGGAAGAGCTTACAACAAATTTTATCATTATACGATATCAGAAAGTGTTTGCAAAGCACAATATTCTCACCTCAGCAGACGAAGTAGAAGAAAGTGCCTAAACCATGGCCTCAATGCGATATCTTGATTTGGTTTAGTCCATATCCGTTATAGTCGAAAGTTAAATAACCTTGGTTACCTATGGCCTTGACTGACAAGACAAGAAAAATCTGTTTACGGAGAGACAATTGGTAATAGGCTATATGAATATTATTGTATCGTTATTGCAGTTGTTTTGTTTTAAGCGTTATGTTATTCTGCCCCCTACAAAGCCTTATAAATAAAATAGTAATTTATAGTAAATACTGTAGTGTTTTTGAACCATAGTAAAGTCTGTTTTATTGTATATATTATTTACAATAATGAAAGATACAGCATATTGTAGTATCAACTTAACTGTTTAACTAACTGTACTAGCCTAAAGTTACACTACTGTATTGTATTGTAATACAGGATATTTGTTGAAAACTAGTAAACTGTTAACAAAAAAAAAAACAAAAAAATGCAGGGTTTCACAAAATTCCTTCATGTTGTCCCAACACAAATCTATTAAGTTAACTTAAATAATTTTCACAAATTTACATTTAACAGAAGAATTAAATTGTCCTAAAATGGTGTTGTTACAACTAATTTTAAATAAAGTTGAACAAGCAGCAAAAGTCTTTTTTAAATGTGTAGAATATCTGTAATTTGTTTTTCATTAGTGTAAATTAGTTGTTGTATTGTCACAATAGCGACTAGAAGTAGCCTACCACAACAGATTAACTCAAGTGCTTTACTTTAGGTAACACTTTAAAACAATGGTCCATTAGTTAATGTTAGTTAATGTATTTACTAACTTGAACAAACTAATGGTAATACATTTGCTACGGTATTTATTCATATTGATTAATTAAATTAAAATAAAAATTTATTAAAGTGCGTTAATTCATGTTATCAAACACTACTATGGATCTTATTAATGCATTAGTAAATGTTGAACTATGATTAATAAATGCTTTACAAGATCATCCATACATAGTTAATGCTAGTAAATACTTAGACTAATGGACCATTATTTTAAAGTGTTACCTAGTATGGTACAAAAACATTATTTACCGCTGTAAGTTATTTTTGAATTTGTTATTGTGGGTGTGACTTATGAAATATTGATAGACGATTTTTTAATTTTAATTACGTATTTGTCCATGAAGGCCATTTTTATCTAAACCTCACACTGTTAGCACGACAAACTATTCTTTCTGGTACTATCCTCAGTCACCCTCAGTCTAGACTGAAATCTTCAAGCAATATATTATTATGGGGATACAGCAGAAGCAGGGTTCACTCATGTGTATAGATGATTAAATTTGCAATAATACCAATCCACCCAGCCGGTACTAATGTAATCTCAGAAGCTTTTAAGCAAATTAGCTAATCACTCCTCTGACTCTCTGCCAGCTGAGATTTAATATTTGTCTTACAACCTTTACATCAGACACACAGCTGTCAAGGACATTTCCTTTGTTGCTCGAGGACAAAGTCACAGTTGTAATGCATAATTCAGGACAGAAAATCAAGAAACACAAATCCTTCATTCTCTCTCACCCATCCTTTTATATAAAAACACAGAATTTAAGGCTAGAACCACATTTTGTATTGTAATAGCATAATGTATAAGTCAGTTAAGCATTAAAAGTGGGAACGTATTACTAATACAAGGTAATAAACCTTGTTGTATTGTTATTGTATTTTTAAATGTACTATTTTCTCCTATTTATTTGCAGGTTAAATGAGGAGATGCAGAAAAGAGAGGAAGCTGAAAATAATCTGACTCTCTTTCGTAAGGTAAAGTGGTTTCGGAGAATATCTGTCTCTTAGTTTAATCAGTTGTTACATCTTAATTTGCATACATAACTATAGGTGAAAAACAGTAAATAACAAAAGTAGTATTTGAATTTGAGCTTCAGGTGATTGAGTAAAACCCACACCACTTTAAACTGTGTGTGTTTACAACTTCTTTTAAAGTCTGATTAAAACCAATATTTACTCTTCTTACTTGCATAATGTTGTTATAAACGATTTTCAGAATCTTTAATCAAATACCACAACCTTCCCTACTTCCACGACTTTTCTTCACTTCTGGTCACATGGAATTCATTTAGGGCGGAGCTATCAGTCATTTTGGGTAAAGCTATGGCTGCGTCTGAAGCGGCATATTGCATACTATATCTAGTACGCTAAAATCAGTATGCAAGCCAAGTAGTACGTCCGAATTCATAGAATTTGAAAAAGAGTATGCAAGAAATACCTTGATGACCTACTACTTCCGGCGAGATTTTGAATTGCGCAAGATAGGATGCATGAATGGGAGTGAAGCGATGCAACTGACGAGGGTTGGTCACGTGATCATGACTAAATGGCGAATGTAGTGCATCCCAATTCCATTCATACTGGGTAGGACTGCCCATCTTATAAGGCGGAGCGTTCAGTCCTTCAGGGCAGGGCTATCAGTAATTTAGAGTGGGGCTATCAGTCCTTTAGGGCCGAGCTGTCAGTTCTTTAGGTGGGGCTATCAGTCTTTTAGGGTGGGACTCTTCGTCCTTTAGGGCAGGGTTATCAGTGCTTTAGGGTGGGGCTTTTCATCCTTTAGGGCGGAGCTATTAGTCATTTAGGGGGGGACTCTCAGTCCTTTAGGGCCAGGCTATTAGTCCTTTAGGATGGGGCTATCAGTCATTTAGGGTGGGGCTATCAGTAATTTAGGGCGGGGCTATCAATTCTTTTGGGCAGGACTATTATTGATTTGGGGTTAGGCTATCCGCTATTTAGGGTGGGGCAATCCATCGTTTAGGGTGGGGATATCAGCCATGCCTTGTTTATGCCCTGCTTTTCATCCATTTGTCAATCTTCCTTCATTTGGTTAGATCCAATCGGCTCCCAAAGTATGAAATTATGCACCACCTTTTATTTTTTACTATTTTTAGGACAATTTCTATTGGATGTACATGATATAACTTTAAAATGTAAAAGCCTTGTAAGCTGAAACTGGTGATTATGGTCATGGGTGGTACATTTTACATCTCAAAAGTGTAAAATTACAATGCACTGTATCAGCTGGCCAATCAGAGCACTCTGGGCTAATGTGAAGGTGGGGCTTTAACATGTATATATGACGTTTCACAGTTTGGTATCTTTGTCATGTGAATGTGTGTACATGAAGGATGTGGATGATGCTACTCTTGCTCGCCTGGAGCTGGAGAGGAAGATTGAGTCTCTGATGGATGAGATTGAGTTCCTCAAGAAGATGCATGATGAGGTGAGAGACAGATTTCATGAATGAGTTAAAGAATTTGTGAATAGTACCAACTTGTCCTTGTCTTAAAAAACACTTAAAAAACACACACAATCTTTTAAGGCTAGTCTGGATGTTGCTTTTGGTTCATAATTGCATTTGTTGGTTATTAAATCTGGTTATGATTTTGTGTATCCTAACAAAATGTCAAGACAAATAAAAAAATCCACAAGGACACCTACCGCTTTACTTTTTTTATTATGCTCTTTGTTCCATTCAGTTTACTTAACAATGATTTGGTTTGTCGACTCACATTACCAAAAATATACAGTTGAAGTCAGAATTATTATCCCTCCTGAATAATTTTTGTATTCTTTTAAAATAATGGATGCTCTGAAGAAAAGTCTGTTTTGCACCTGCAGGAGATCCAGGATGTCCAGGTGAGTGTTCAGAGTCAGCAGATGAAGATGGAGGTGATGGAGACGTCCAGCCGGCCCGATCTGACCGCAGCACTTCGGGACATCAGATCTCAGTACGAGAGCATCGCCTCCAAAAACATGCAGGAGTCCGAGGAGTGGTACAAGTCCAAGGTCAGACATAACATAAACTGTGTCTTTTACTCTCTATTAGGTGTAATTATTAACTGTAATTCAATTATTAATGCTCTGTACATTCCAGAGGCATCGTCTTTAGACACATTTGTTCAGTTTAGCATCTCGAAGTAATGCTTTTAATGTGGAATTCTTTCTTTTATTAATTTTACTTCGGCTTGGTGCCTTATTTATAAGGGGTCACTACAGTGGAATGAACCGGCAATTATTCCAGCATATTTTATTATATCTAGCAACATGTTTTATGCAGTGGATGCCCTTCCAGCTACAACCCAGTACTGGAAAACACCCATACACTCTCACATTCACACACACACACACCTCAATTTAGTTTACCCGATTCATCTATAGCGCATGTATTTGGAGCACCCGGAGGAAATCCATGCTAACACGGGTAGAACATGCAAACTCCACACAGAAATGCTAACTGGCACAGCCGGGACTCAAACCAGCGACCTTCTTGCTGTGAGGCGATAACTACTGAGCTGTGCCTCCACACCTTAAATTTACAGAATTAAAAGAGTTTCGATTCTGTTATCTATACATTGAGATTTACAGGTATTTAAATGCAGTTTTAATGATTCATTGGTGATTATTTACTTTTTGATGTGACTTTTCCAACACTGGTGTTGCTTGTGAATACACACTGATGATGTGTGTGTCTTTCTTTGTGTTTTCTCTATTAGTTTGCTGACTTGACAGATTCAGCCAAGCGCAATGCTGAGGCCATGAGGCAGTCGAAACAAGACAACAATGACCTGAGGAGGCAAATTCAAGCCCAGAACTGTGATATTGAGGCTCTTAAGAGTACTGTACGTACATCTAATTACACTGTAAAACATTTTCCATATTTTGTGATTCATGTTTTTAGTTTTTTTAGTTTTCCTCATTCATTTATGCTTTTTGCGGTGGTTAACTAGGCAAGTTAGGGTAATTAGGCAAGTCATTGTAGAACAGTGGTTTGTTCTGTAGACTATCCAAAAAACAATATTGCTTAAAGATTCAGGACACCCTGGAGAACTTTTTTTTTAATATCAACAGATGTGTGTGTGTTGAGCATCAGTTAAGACGATGTTAGCACCTGTCAGCTTTAATTGTGGGGAAAACTGGATAGTTTTGAGCTTTTGTCAGCTCATTTCAGCTTCCAGGTTTAAAATGATTTTTGGGGCGGGATCAAAATCGGCAACGTAGCGAAGTACCGCAAGTGCAATGATGACGCGTCGGTTTCTCATTATTATAAATAGCGGAGTTTTCTTATCCTATGAGAAGAGCCGGCTGCTTAATTATTCATGAGAGCACGTGCTTTCCAAAGGCAAGGCAGACCTGCCAGTTTCAAGCAAGCTGTGAGACACAGACCAACGGCACGCAGTAGCCGTTCATGAAGGCTCGTATGTGTTTGTTTCCATGATCCACAGGGTTTGTTGCATGTTTTTTCCCCGCGATCTTCTCAGGGCCGATCTTACAGCAAAGCTGTTTGTGTGCAGCAAGCATTTTTGTCGGGAGAGCAGTACGAGAATTGAAGACTGTCGTACGTTGACTCCTTGATCAGGAGTTCGTTCACATTCAGACACATCGCCGTGCTGCTGTGTTCACCTAAATCCTCTATATTACCAGCAGGGCTAATGGTTAAAATAGACAGGTCAGGAGACCTGCTGCACTGAGTCTGCATTCAAGATCTATAATTTAGACCCGGGGATCGAGGGAGAATCCTCATTTATAGTGTTTACATGAACACACTTATCTTTATAATGATATAAATTGTGGTTATGTGTATATGAAATTACAAATAACAAATGTAGCAGGGTATTAAATTACTGTTTATTTCTTTGCATTTTAACTTTGTGAAATATAAACTCGTGCGTCTTCTCATGGTTTGTGTCTCATTTTGTGAGCTAACTGACAACAGCAGTTGTTCGCTCCCCTTCTCCCCTGCTGGCCACGCCCACTCCTGCCCGATGCTCGCGGAGCTCCACGCCCATTAATCATGCATCTTTTAAAAAAATTCCGAAGTAGACTTTAACCGAAAGTGGGGGGTGTCATGGCCCTTTAAGGGGGCTAATAATATTGACCTTGTTTATTATAAAAACCGCTGTTATTCTCGCTGAAATAAAAAAAATAAGACTTTCTCTTGAAGAAAAAATATTATAGGAAATACTGTGAAAAATTCCTGAATCGGTCAAACATTATTTGGGAAATATTTGAAAAAGAAAAGAGAATTCACAGGAGGGCAAATCATTTTGGCTTTGAAGAAGATTTTTATTTTCTAAAGCTATATGAAGACATTAGTTGGGTGAGTGGAGGGCCCTATGAATCTGCCATTATATGTCTTTAAAGGGCACCTGTGGTAAAAAATCTACTTTTCAAGCTATTTGGACAAACATATATAGTGTATAGACCATCATATCGGGGTGATATAAACACACCCAGTCCTTTTTTTTCAATTTAACAACATAAAAACGGTGGACCAATTAGAGCGGTTTTCAGACCGACCGCAACTTTACGTAGGAGTGCGATCCCCCCCGCCCACCGAATTGATTGACAGCTGCGCGCATTAACATGTTCCGGTAGTCACGTGTATATGTCAACAAGACCAGACAGACATACGCAAAGCAACCGGGAATAAAAGGTCTGTTCTGTTCGCTAGGATCAGCAATCATCATCAAATGTGATTAAGAGTAAGTTTCACATGTTTAAAGTGTTTTAAAACAGAGCACGTGTGTAATTAATTACAGCGATTCACTTCAGCTTTACTTCATCAGCACAGCCGCGTGTCAGAACAATTATAAAAGAAGACGCTTCAATCCCGGTTTGTGGAAGTTAAATCAGGTTTATTTTGTACATTAACATAACAGATATCCACACAGCAGTGGAGGTTAGCCTGTATCCTGTCACATTTAAGTGCAGAAACAGTGCTAAGCTAAGCGCGCTCTGTCTGTCTGCCTGCCTGTGTGTGTGTGTGTGTGTGTGTGTCAGTTGCGGTGTGCATGTGTATCTGTGTGTGTGTGTGTGTGCGAACTTTGTAACGATATTGTGTTTGACTCATCAATGCAACTTCACAATACTGATTAGTAAAGATTACTTCTTACTGTAGTATTACTGTGAGACCTTCTTCCTCTAAGTCTGTCTGTTGTCTGACGCAGCCGAGGGAGGAGATTAAAGCACGCGGGAAGGCATGTAGAAACAGTAGGCGGGAAAAGGCGCAGTACAACAAAACCACCCCCTGCTGAAAATGTGTATAAAACAGGGTCTTGTAAAAGGTATAATGAAAAATCTGATGGGTGTTTTATATAACTTTATATACACATTCTAGAGACGCAAAAGACTTATATTAAATCTGAAAAAAGGGGTAACCTAGGTGCCCTTTAAGGCAAAGGGGTCATAAAAGGTCACGAGAGAGGACTTAGGGATACAATGAGAACCATCTGTGTCAGTAAGACATGAAATGTATGCAATGTATGTTGAAACTGTCATGTATATTTGAAAAGACACACACTGTATGGGAGAGAAGAGTCCAGTTTAGATGTTTGAAACATGCATACTAGTCATGTGAACTGCATGTGTAAAACAGTTATGAATACACTAGATCTTTACATTATGAGGGCTAACTAGAAGAAGGGGCTTTAAATTGGGGTCGTAAAGGAGTAAGAGCTGGGAGAGGCCTGTTGGACCAGCTGTGAAATCACAAAGGTGGGAGGAAGCAAGGATAGCAAACTTAAGGGACATTGGATTTGTCCTGGGGAGAGACTGAGATGGGTCTGCTCCAGAAAATATTCCAATAAAGTATATTCTTCTGATATTCATAACCTTCAGACTATGTCTGATTCATTAAGAGAAAAGCATCACGACAACTTCAACTGTACATATATATGCTGTGTCCTGCAGAATGAGGCTCTGCTGCGTCAGATGAGGGAAATGGAGGAGCAGTTTACTCTGGAGGCTGGAAATTACCAAGATGCTGTGGGGCGCCTAGAAGAGGAGATTCGACACCTGAAGGAGGAGATGTCCCGACACCTGCGGGAATACCAGGACCTGCTCAACGTCAAGATGGCCCTGGACATTGAGATCGCCACCTATAGGAAACTTCTGGAGGGAGAGGAGAGCAGGTAAGACTGAAACCATTGAGCCATTTTTGATTTGCTCCAGGTTACTGATGATGTTTAATCTTGGCTTTTTCAGAATTGCGGTTCCTATCATGAAAATGCCTTCAATGAGTGGACACAGTGGAGGTGCGTCTAACGACACATAATAAAAAGCATTATTTTATTATTACTATTCAATTCTGAGGGTGGAGCGGTGGCTCAGTGGTTAGCAAAGCACCGTCGCCTCACAGCAAGAAGGCCGCTGGTTCGAGACCCGGCTGGGTCAGATGGCATTTCTGTGTGGAGTTTGCATGTTCTCCCCATGTTGGTGTGGGTTTCCTCCGGGTGCTCCGGTTTCCCTCACAGTTTAAACACATGCGCTATAGGGGAATTGGCTAAACCAAATTGGCCGTAGTGTACGAGTGTGTGTGAATGTGAGAGTGTATGAGTGTTTCCCAGTCATGGGTTGCAGCTGGAAGGGCATCCGCTGCTTAAAACATATGCCAGAATAGTTGGCGGTTCATTCCACTGTGGCAAACCCTGATAAATAGGGGACTAAGCTGAAGGAACGCTACATTTCACATAAATCATAATTAATTAAAGCCCTCAGATTCTGTCTGGCCCTAGTCATGAGTGGTTTCACTAAACCTTTCCTGCTTTTGAACAGATTACGGCCAGTTTTCTGACCCTGCACCTGGAAAGAAAGTGGTCATCAAGACTGTTGAGATTCGTGATGGAGAGGTGAGACGATCAGATAAAGCCACTTACTGAAAACAAACATCTGAACTAAGATGTCCAACAGTAAAACAGCCAGTCAAGAGAGACTTCACTTCATTAAAAGCAATGTTTAATGATAGATCTCTACATTAACTCTTTCCCCTCCAGCCACTACCAGTATTTTTGATGATTTTCACCTAAATTTTAGGGCCATCAGAACAATTTCTACTATGAATATATGATCATCTCATGAATCTCTGATTTTAATAAAAAAAAAACATTTGTTCAAACATTTTTTATCACTACTCCTGAATGCAAATAGGTTTCATCAAAAAAGAAAGAAAAATGCATATATATATATATATATATATATATATATATATATATATATATATATATATATATATATATATATATATAATTGCTCTTCGGTCACTTTATTAGGTACGCCTGTCCAAATTCTTGTTAACGAAATTTCTAATCAGTCAATTACATGGCAGCAACTTAATGCATTTAGGCATGTAGACATGGTCAGAGAATGGCCAGACTGGTTCCAGCTGATAGAAAGACAACAGTAACTCAAATAAGCACTCGTTACAACCGAGGTCTGCAGAAGAGCATCTCTGAACACACAACAAGCCCAACCTTGGGTAACAGCAGACCACACCGGGTGCCGCTCCTGTCAGCTAAGAACAGGAAACTGAGGCTACAATTCACACAGGCTCACCAAAACTGGACAATAGAAGATTGGAGAAACGTTGCCTGCTCTGATGAGTCTCCATTTCTGCTGACACATTCGGATGGTCGGGTCAGAATTTGTCATCAACAACATGAAATCATGGATCCATCCTCCCTTGTATTAGTGGTTCAGGCTGGTGGTGGTGGTGTAATGGTGTGGGGGAGATTTTCTAAACACACTTTGTGCCCATTAGTACCAATTGAGCATTGTGTCAACGCCACAGCCTACCTGAGGGTTGTTGCTGACCATGTCCATCCCTTTATGACCACAGTGACCCATCTTCTGCAAGACAACTTATAATAATAACAATAGCAATAAAGCATAAATCCTCTCAGACTGGTTTCTTGAACATGCCAATGAGTTCACTGTACTCAAATGGCCTCCACAGTCACCATATGGAGCACCTTTTGGATTTATTTGTTTTTTATTTATTGAATTTACGTCATTTTTTTAAGTTAAGTGGTTACAAACACTTCATATGGGCTGGATTTAAACAAACAAATGAAGTTGAATATTACAAAATTTAATGTTTGTTTAAATGGAACCCATATAAATAATTTGCAACCACTTACCTTAAAAAATGTAGTAAATCCAATGAATCTTTGTTTTCTCTCAGTGCAGATTGCTGTAGAAACTTATCAATGAAGACGTTGTCACTTAATTGAGGAGTTCTTTGTCAATGTCGGGGAAAGAGTTAAATCACATAAAATGTTTTTGTTTTCCTATCAAAATGTATATTTGTTGTGTACTTTTGATTGTGTTGTTCATTATGCAGGTGGTGAAAGAATCCACAAAGGAAAAGGCCAGAGATGAGAAGAAAGATTGATGTGGTGGGAATCCGACACAAGAGCCTGCAGATGAAGAAGCGCTTCAGTTATTGTGCTGCAAATGTAAAGGTGCTGTACGTGTAAAATTAAGGCAGACGCACATGCTGTTTACAGTGTTGCTCTTAGCGTAGAGAATAATCAGTGAAATGTTTGACTCAGTATTGTGTATGATGGTGCTAAACCCATTTACATTTCAAATCTGGATTATTAGCCCTCCTGTATATTTTCCCCCCAGTTTCTCATTTCTAATAACTGATTTATTTTATCTTTGTCATGATGACAGCACATCATATTTGACTAGATATTTTTCAAGATAGTAGTATTCAGCTTAAATTAAAGGCTTAACTAGGTTAATTAGGAAAGTCATTGTATAACTGGTTTGTACTGGAGACAATCTAAAACTAATATTGCTAATAATATTGGGCTTAAAACAATTAAAAACTGCTTTTATTCTAGCTGAAATACAACAAATCAGACTTTCTCCAGAAGACAAAATATTATAGGAAATACTGTGAGAAACTCCTGAATCTGTTAAACATCATTTGGGAAATACTTGAAAAAGAAAATTCCCAGGAGGGCGAATAATCCTGACGTCAGCTGTATACGAGCATAAAATGTCAATCCCTTAACAAATGAATCATGTATGAATAAAATCACTAACAAATAAACACCATTATCAGTATTTCAGAAGTTGACTAACATTATCTGCAAATGAAAATAGATTTGCCTTGTCCATCTTGGAGAGTCCAAACTCTGCGTTTCCTGCATGGAGTTGTCTTGTCTCTAGTCCAAATCAAGCAGCATTTTCTAGACAAGCATGAACATTTTTTTTTCTATTTAAAGAAATTAGTCAAACTTAAGTTTTTCATTAAAACAAGCAACATATGCATGTTTTTCTTTGAAATAAGACTATTTTGCCAATATAATTTGTCCTTTTAGAAAATATGGAGCTTTTCAATGGTAATGCATCAGATTTTCCACAGTAATTACATTGCACTTTTAAACAATGATAAGAAGAAAACAATTTTTTTTTTTTGGCTGAAAATCATAATAATCATAATAATTTCTGAAGGATCACGACAAAAAAAAAAATTCAGCTTTACATCCCATTCAAGTGTACTTCAGTTACTCAAATATATTCATGCACAGAACAGTCAATTTAATAAACACAATATTACCATTTCTGCATTTTTAGTTGTGTTTGCAATTAATGTCATCTGAAAGTCATCGCCACATGATCTTTTCTTGGTAAAACATCTACAGACTGTTGTGCTCATGGTGTAAAATAAATCTCTGAGATATTGAGAGATATTAACCATAAACGAACCAGATATTCAATTTAAATCATCTTTATCTCTCATCTTACAATGTAGCTTGTGTCAAAGCAGCTTAACATAGAACTTCAAGTAGATTGAAACTGTGTCAGTCCAGTTTTCAGAGTTGAAGTTCAGTTCAGTCTGGTTTCATTTTCACTGCTGAAAGTCCAAACACTGAAGAGCAAATCAATCGATGTGTAGCTCCACAAGTCTCAAACCAAGCAAGCCAGTGTGGACAGCAGTGTGGAAAACATTGTACCAATTTACGAAAGTGAAGGAAAAAACCTCAAGAGAAACCAGGCTCAGTTGGACCACGACCATTTCTCCTATGGCCAAACTTCTTGTGCAGAGCTGCAGGCTAGGCGCCAGGAGCTGAAGAATCCTGGACGTCCATCTTGGAGAAGCTGCAGGTGTAAGTAGGTCACCGGTGAGGGTGTACATGCTGGCACATGAGATCACCCATATACTGTTTTTTATTAGTGATTAAAATCGAGTTACTGTGGCTAACATGATTAAGTAAAAAACATGCGTCTTAAAGATTTATTAAAGAATTCATATTAATACCTCAAGGCCTCGTACACACTGCAAAAAAATGCTTTTCTTATTTTTTGTCTTGTTTCTAGTCCAAATATCTAATAGTTCTTAAATCAAGAAGAATTTTCAAGACAAGCAAAACATAGGCTTGTTTTAAGAAATAATATACCAATATTAAGTGAGTTTTTCCTTAAAACTAGCAAAATAATCTGCCAATGGGGGTAAGCAGAATAATCTTATGTCAAAAAGAAAAACAAGATTATTTTGCTTACCCCATTGGCAGATTATTTTGCTAGTTTTAAGGAAAAACTCACTTAATATTGGTATATTATTGCTGAAATCAAGACAATATGTTTTGCTTGTCTAGAAAATTCTTTTTGATTTAAGAATCGTGAGACATTTAGACTAGAAACAAGACAAAAATAATCTAAGAAAAGCTTTTTTTGCAGTGCACCTATGGCAAACAATAAATATCATCAAATTAAACACACACACACACACACACACACACACACACACACACACACACTAAAGACAACAAAGAGAAACTAGTAATGAACATGTGTCTTAAAGATTTATTAAAAGATTCATATTAATACCTCAAGGCCTCGCACACACTGCAAAAAATGCTTTTCTTAGATTATTTTTTGTCTTGTTTCTAGTCCAAATATCTAATAGTTCTTAAATCAAGAAGAATTTTCAAGACAAGCAAAACATAGTCTTGTTTAAAGAAATAATATACCAATATTAAGTGAGTTTTGCCTTAAAACTAGCTAAATAATCTGCCAATGGGGTAAACAGAATAATCTGCTTACCCCATTGGCAGATTATTTTGCTAGTTTTAAGGAAAAACTCACTTAATATTGGTATATTATTGCTGAAATCAAGACAATATGTTTTGCTTGTCTAGAAAATTCTTTTAGATTTAAGAATTGTGAGACATTTAGACTAGAAACAAGACAAAAATAATCTAAGAAAAGCATTTTTTGCAGTGCACCTATGGCAAACAATGCATATCATCAAATTAAACACACACACACACACACACACACACACACACACACACACACACACACACACACACACACACACACACACACACACACACACACACACACAAAACACACACACACACACACACACACACACACACACACACACAAACACACACACACACACACACACACACACACACACACACACAAAAGACAACAAAGAGAAATTGGTAATGAACTTGGGTAAATTTAATGTAAATAGTGTAATAAACAAAACCATGGCACTACAGGGATTACAGGTTTATCACAAAAAGAACACCGCATTAAAAAATGAAAAAGGTATAAAAATTGATCCGTTTATTTATACATTTCCAAACCGCTCGGCACGTTTCCGCTTCTTTGCCTGGAAAAGAAAGAGAGGGATACATTGTGAGAGACAGTAATACTACATTCATTCATTCATTTTCCTTCGGCTTAGCCTTATCTATCAGGTGTCACCACAGCGGAATGAACCGCCAACTATTCCAGCATATGTTTAACACAGCAGATGGCCTACCAGCTGCAACTCAATACTGGGAAACACCCATACACACACACACTCAAACTACAGCCAATTTAGTTTATTCAATTCACCTAAAGTGCATGTGTTTGGACTGTGGGGGAAACCGGAGAAAACCCACACCAACACGGGGAGAACATCCAAACTCCACACAGAAATGCCACTCATTTGAACCAGCAAACTTCTTGCTAACCACTGAGCCACCCAGTAAAACTACTAGTAAAACTTAAAGGCACAGTAAGTAATATTGGACACTAGAGGGCGTGTATTCACAACAAACAAAAGCGTATTGTAATGATGGCATGACTGAGTGTGGAATCATGGGAGTTGTAGTCTTCATTCATCCCACAAGACTCCTGCAGAAATCACGTTGATGATAAGCTAAAATATTCAACACGTATTAATACGATAGTATGAAGCAGATTAAGGCTGAAAGCTGTGAAAAATTAAATGAGTCAAACGTTGAAGCTAAATATATCCTCCTAGGGCTTAGTGTCCACATACAAGAACAGCACATTTTAGCTTTTAAGTGGCTATTTAAAATACTTAGAATGTTTTTTTTTTTTTTACAGACATAGTGTCATCCTGCAACTGTTTTGGAGGATATGAAATGTCCCAAACACTATATTTTACTGTCCGAAATGAGAAAAAAAAAATTTGTTTTACATTTTTGTTTTTGTATTTTTTTTATGTTAAATATGCACTAAAAAATTTCGGGAAATAGTGTTTCATGTAAATTCGGACCACGACTTCTGACTGTTTGGCGCCATCTTGTGTCTGAATAATGTGCAGGTTAGTGTATACTCCATCAGCTGTTTTCAATACTTTCAGAATTAATAAACTATTATGGCTCAGAACAACATTTGAGGACTAATTTTTATTTTTTGTGACAAGTATTTTTTGCGGGATAAAGTATATCCAGATGGTTGTTTTCACAGAATAGAGCCCTTCAGTCTTATACAACAGTGCTCTGCTACACATTGCGCTTTATTCTGCAAAAACCTCCAGGATGTACTCGATCCCTAACTTAGCCTATTCCAGCACATCTAATAAACAAAACAATACCTTTTAGATCAGTGTCATGTTCTCATTTAAGGTATTGCTCTAAATCAGGACACTTGTACCTCTGAATCATCTCCTCCTCCAGAAGACGATGCACTTGTGACAATGCCAAATCTCTCCTTCCTCTTCTTAAGCTTCTCATCATCCTCAACCTGTAAACACACACAACCAGAGCCAGTGAAAGATTTGAAAAGAGACACTTTACAAGTCATCAGTCTGTATGAAGGGCTCCAAACCCACTTTTTTGGAAACGGAGGAAACGTTCATGCCAAAACGTTCTGCTCTCTTCTTTAATACCTCAACGTCAACCTGAAAAGCAGCGATTGTGTATAGATTTTAGTCACATTTTAATTACGTCACACTTCAATTAAAAAAAAAATCCCATCCAAATTACTTACATTTGTTTTCGTTGAAGCTCCTAAATAAGAACAAACAAAAAAAAGATATTGATAAAAGGGTTCAGGTGGTACAAAGTTTTGTCCTGTCAAATAGATTACAAAGATTTAAACCATCTAATATAAAATAAGTCAAAATTTTAATTTCAATTAATGTGGTTAGTGATCTTTTTTTAATTGTATTGAGTCTCATTACTGAATAGTAAGATGCACATTACAGTTTATACTTTTAGTCATGACTATTATGTCACAATAATCAATATATCAAAGATCTCGATACATTTTATTGATGCAATATACAGCTACAGTCAGAATTATAAGCCTGCATGTATATATTTTTACATTAACACATTTCTAATTATAATAGTCTATCTCTAATAACTCATTTCTTTTATCTTTCCAATGATGCACATAATATTTGACTTGATGTTTTTCAGGATACTAGTGTTCAACTTAAGGTGACATTTAAAGTTAGGGTAATTAGCCAAGTCATTGTATAATGATGGTTTGTTCTGTAGACAATTAAAAACAAATATTGCATAAGGGGTTAATAATATTGACCTTAAAATGGTTTTCTAGAGTACACACTAAGATAATGCCTGACTATTTAAGCAAGTTTGGCATGCTGTCCCGGGAGAGAACCCTGAGCTCGGAGATAGACCGCCTGGTTGATAAGCATTAGTAGGCATATGAGATCAGGTAGTTCTCGATAACTTCCTAAGAATAGACTGCTAAACGGCTAGTTTGTAGTAAGTGTTTGTGACTTTAACTTTGGTTGCATGGTTTTTTGAGTGTAAGAGGAAACCGGAGCACCCGGAGAAAACCCACGCGAACACAGGGAGAACATGCAAACTCCGCACAGAGAGTATCGGTTGGCTCAGCTAGTGTTTCAACCAATGACCTCCTTGCTGTGTGTGGGGGGGGATAAGGAATGAAGTTTATTCTGGATATTTATATTGAATTTAGAGTGATCCGATTGGCTAGTTAGCGATTAGTGATGGGGATCAGCTGTGGTCAATCCTATCACGTGCTCCTCTCGAAATCAGTTTAAGAAACTTCTAAAAAAAATACAAACTGATTTTATTCTAGCCGAAATAAAACAAATAAGACTTTCTCCAGAAGAAACAATATTATAGGAAATACAGTGAAAATTCCTTTGACTTTGATGAAATGGTTTTGATCTAATGGGATCTATAAATAAAAAAATAACTAAATCATTGTGTCATTAAATGTAAAACTGTAGTGCATACACAGTAGTCCACATTCAAAAAGGTTACTCAAAATTGTCAAGTATAGGTGTTGTTCAATGGATAAAAGGTTGATGCACTTTAAATGTTGACTACTGGACACCAAAAACTATAGTACAAGAATCATATTGAAGCAGCAACAAAAAGGTGACATCTGGTACTTTAAATTTGAGAGGGTGCTGTACAAATTAAACATGAACTCACCTTTGGAAGATTCAGGTGCTGTTACTCCAAACCTAAACAAAACAAGAACGAGGGTTGAGATGTATAAATGCTTTAAAACACACATAATGTACATTTGTATTTACACAATGACAGTTTATTCCTGATGTTCACCTTTATGAAAACTACAGATTTTTGTTGGTCACACTTTACAATTAGGAAAACATAGCTAATGTTAATTAACATATTTACTAAAATGAACAAACAATACTAGTATAGCATTTATTAAATCACAGTTCAACATTTACTAATGCATTATTAAAATCAAACGCCGTGCTAGTTAACATTAGGTAATGCACTGTGGGTTAACATAAACAACAGCATTTTGATTAACTAATTTTAACAAGAAATACTTTATTAAATGTATTTTTTTCCAACACTCAAAACAACAGAAACTCTGCTATAAAAAGAATACAAACTAAATCAATTTTACATGTAAAACATTGTCTTTCAGATGAACACAACTGTAATCTATGTACTGCTCAGCATGTTCATTAACAAACGTCAGATTGGCAAGGCTAAAAGTAAAGGAAAAGGCTAAATAATCACTGATTTGATTTAAGCAAACACACACTTATGAATCTATGATCTGATATTTATCATGGTGATAGCTGGAGTTTTTAAAAACGTGTATGCATTTCTTCCTGGTCAAAATGAACCCAAATCATTGTCTGTGAACAAGCAAACCTTGCTGCTCGTGCTGCCTTTTTGTTGTCTCCAGTCAGAGGAACATTGAAGCGCTCCGCTCTCTTCTGAAGCCTCTGCGATGGGGAAGAAGCCATTAAAATAACACACTTGACATTTAAAAATGTCTCTGACATTAAAAACTCGGCTTTCTTAAAAGTTAATTTCTGCTATCATGTTTCCAGATGATGTCATGCATGGTTGCTGTTTTGGGAGAAGGGATTTGAAATGTGATATAGGCGCCGTTCACCATTTTCAACTGTGAAGTCTAGAAGGGATACAGCAGCAGATACTCACGTCAATAAAGCATATTTTTGTGACACCGTACAGCAATAATTCATATTATTACATTACTGTGATGGTTGGGTTTGGGGTAGGGGTAGACATTAATAAAATACCATTTAATGTGTAATTTAAAAAATAATATTTGGTATAATTACCGTTTTTACATTACTGTGATGGTTGGGAAAGATGTTAATAAAATACAATTAATGGGTAAGTTAATAAATAATTGTGATTAAATTCGGCCACACCTGTATCCCTTTAAGCAACAACATGGCTTTGCGCACGCACTTTTGTTGCGTCTGCCTTTGTTAGGCAACCATTTTCTCAGAGGATGACAAACACTTGCTGTAGCTCTGATACAAGTTTTACTTGTGGAGAATATTAAAAGCACTGCAGTGTTTGGGTGCTCTGCGTTTGTCTGAGGTCATTAGACTACCGCAATTACTAAAAAAAAAAGTGTTTATTTCATACAAAGTATGATGCTGATTGGTTAGTTCTAGTCACATGACTTACAGCAGCTGTTGCTAAAAGAGATACAGCTGTGGCCGCAGGTTAACTAGTATGATTTTTATATTACTGTATTTTATAGCACCACCCCAACCTTTACAGGAATGTAAGAACACGAATTTTACAGAGTATTACTCATTTATTAAATTACAAACTAAATTGTAATTTATTAACGCCTACCCTGTGGGTTTCCTCCCTTTTTTCCCTCACAGTCCACAGACATGCAGTACAGATGAATTGGGCAAGCTAAAATTGTCCGTAGTGTATGAGTGTGAATGAGTGTGTATGAATGACTCCAAGTGATAGGTTGCAGCTGGAAGGGTATCCGCTACGAAAAACATATGCTGGATAAGTTGGCGGTTCATTCCGCTGTGGTGACCCCAGATTAATAAAAGGACTAAGCCGAAAATGAATGAATGAATGAATAATGCCTAACCCTACATTAACCATCAAAGTAATGTAAATACTGTAATTATTGTTGTACGGTAATTGTACTGTTGTAAAAATATAAATAATTCTCATTAACCTCCGGCTGCACATGTCTAGCTTCTAGACTTTAAAGCTTAGACATTCTGAAAATTCTGGCTTTTTTTTTCCTCCATTGAAAGTAATGAGCTTGTGCGCACAAAAAAATGCAAAATGTAAACGGCCCCATATTAGGAGATGAGGGTGAGAATATTGATTACGTGTGTGCACTTTCAGTCAATTATAGGGAAAGTCAACACTTCATTCAATCATTACCTCATCCGCTACCACAGGAGGGTTCAACTTGACCAGCTTTTTCTCAGGCTCCCTGAAATCACAGTAAACAAACAAGAAAGAAAAATACTCTCAGACAATGCTACAAGTGGCTCATTTCCAAGTGTTGAGCCAATCCAAATGTAAGTAAAATACAATTGCTCGTACTATTCAGCTTTTTTAAAATAACAATAAGCTCCCCTAGAGATAAACAGTTGAGTTTTACCCTTTTTAGATCCATTCAGCCCATCTCTAAGTCTGTCGGGAGCACTTTAAGATTAGCTTAGCATATATCATTGAATCAGATTAGAACATTAGCATTTCATTCAAAAAGGACCAGAGTTTAATAGTTTTCCTATTTAGAGCTTGACTATTCCGTAGTTACATAACATACATCAAGACCGAAGAAAATGATTAAATAGCTAGAAACATCTTTGCTACAATATTGATTTAATACAGTAATGTCAATGTTTTTTAACAATTTATTCCATTTCTATAGTATTTGTTGCTTGGCTAGGTTTGTAGTCCTTTAAAGGTGCTGATTTGAATGGTCAATTGCAAAATGTGCTTTATGTTAGCCTGACTAAATTATGTGAAAAAATACAATTGACTTTTTATAATTAAAATTTATAACATACATTTCAGTTGGAGATAACTCTTCCTTCTTGTCAGTGCTCTCTTCTTTGGCAAAGGTCTCCTAAAACACATGTGAAATTATGTTCAGTAAACAAGAGACTAATATCTCAGTCAATCAACTCAATGGTGTATCGAATAAAGCAATAAGCCATAAATATATACAACGAACAACACGCATTTCATTTCTACTAAAGAACTAAACTAAACAGTAGCTACTAAATTTGAAAGTCCATTTATTTTGGCTTCTGTCCTGAAAATATCATGAAAACACAATAAATCCAGGATAGCTTACCTCGCCAAACCCTCCCAGAACCTCCTCTTCATTTACTTCTTCTTCTACAAACACAAATTTGACATTTATACGTTTTAAGTATAGACATTTAATATGTTTGCTGCTACAAGTGTAAATAACTCATCTTTTTTTTTTACTGTACATCACTTTGGTCAGCCGGTGGTCATTTTTAAACATGCTTTATAAATGAACTCAACTATTTTAACCAAATTTGGGCAGCATAACACTTTGATGAAACGTCTACAAACATACTTGTAATCAGATCTGTTATATGAGATGAAATATATATAAACATTACCATGTTCTTCCAGGTAAGCTTGCAGTCGGGAAATCAGATCGCTTTTATTTCCTTTGGCATCCAGTCCACGAGCAGTGCATTCTTGCTTCAGCTCCGCCAACTGCGAAGATATTATTATTATATATTTTTTTTTATTAATTCCAAGAAACTGTATAATACAACTTAGAATACAGTAAAAGAGAACAGTTCTTTTACACAATATTTACATTAGATACACAGAATAAAGAGCACCCCCCCCCCCCAAATAAATACATTTAATTTTTTTTTATAATAATATTAATAATAATGCAATAAAAATTATTCAAATAGCATAAAATATCTCATCATATTTACTCAAGAAAGAAGCTAATTTCTTATTATCAATTAATCTAAGTGATTTAATTAAAATTTTCTATTTTACATAAAAAGTCTTTCAAAATTGGATTTTTTTTTAAGGAAAGTCTGTTTGTGAAGGTTAGGCGACATGGTGGCGCAGTAGGTAGTGCTGTCGCGTCAGCAAGAGGGTCGCTGGTTCGAGCCTCGGCTGAGTCAGTTGGCATTCCTGTGTGGAGTTTGCATGTTCTTCCCATGTTTACGTGGGTTTCCAATGGGTGTTCCGGTTACCCCCACAGTTCAAAGACATGCGGTACAGGTGAATTGGGTAGGCTAAGTTGTCCGTAGTGTATGTGTGAATGAGTATGTATGGATGTTTCCCAGAGATGGGCTGCAGCTGGAAAGGCATCCGCTGCGAAAAACATATGCTGCATAAGTTGGCAGTTCATTCCGCTGTGGCGACCCCAGATTAATAAAGGGACTAAGCCGAAAAGAAAATGAATGAATGAATGTTTGTGAAAGTAAAATTTCCCAGCAAGTATAAGAAAGTTCACAATGGCTTCAAACAAATTGTTTTGTTTTTCGAAATAACAAATAACATCCTTAAGGTGCAAATAACCACTCGTATTAACCTTGGAAAAACAATCGGAACTTAAAACATTCCAAAACAATGATAATACATTGCATGAAAAAAACAAGTGACAAATGTCTTCACACTCATTCATACAAAAGGTGCATTCGGAATATTTGGATAAAAGTGCATTACTGTTGTAAATATTATGCAAAATTTTAAAATGCATCTCTTTTATTTTATTAGGAATACAAAATGTATATATTATTAACCACGTTTTCCTACACTGAATGTTAACAATTACAAAAAACCAAAAAATCTGTCCTCAAGGAGTAATTGAGTTTTATGGCTGGGACAATTGACGAATGAACTTAATATTGAATTCTTTACTAAGAATAAGAATAGATTTCCCTCCTATAACTGTGACAGTTGTTTGGAACCTGCCTTATAACTAAGAGCTGCTTTCATCAGACATAGTATTCCACTTGGTATAGCCTTATGATTGACTTATATTCCATATACCTGAAAGGAAATTGATTAGTATTTATAAAACTCTCATAGGTTAAGAGATCCCATTTACAATTGAAAAGTTTAGAAACAAAAAATAATGTTTTTGTTAAACCATGTATCCCACGAGGAGATATTATTAGTTTTAATAGCTGGTTAAATTTACTGCAGTGAATAATCGTCAACTTTTTCTATAATGTTTGCATCTTTACAAATAGATTACTAACACACAAATCTGAATGTCCTATGAATTCCCTAGATAGATAGATAGATAGATAGATAGATAGATAGATAGATAGATAGATAGATAGATAGATAGATAGATAGATAGATAGATAGATAGATAGATAGATAGATACTATTCCATCTTTACTTAGAGATTTTGTTCACTCTAAGCTTGAAACTTACAAATGGAGGAAAAAAGATAGAGGTAAAGTTGATTTTATATTCACACATTCGTTCATTTAGAAGTCTCTATATTGTTTACCATGTTACTTTGAATATTCGATTGGAATTAGCATGCAAGTGTGGCTTGGAAACAACATTAACACTGTTTATTTGACTGTGAACAATGTTGTACTTTGATAGTCATTGGCTGCTAATATGATTTCGCTATTTAGAGTTTGAAAATAATACTTTCATGAAATTATAATATTAAGGACAAAGTCTGATTGTGCGAATATAAAACCAACTTTACCTCTATGAAATAAGCTACTGTATAGCTACACTGTGGTAAAGCTGGTTTTAAATTCACGCATTAGGACATTCTCTTCAGTAATATAACATCTGAAAAGTATTATTAGCAAACTCTAAATCTTATCAACCAATGACCATCAAAGTACAACACTGTACACAGTCAATAAAATAGTGCTGATGTTGTTTTGAAGGCATACTTGGATGTGATTTCAGACTGTATAACTTATTTAAAGTACCGTGTATGTCACTGTACAAATGTGAGAATATAAAAGCAACTTTACCTCAATTACAGCTACTGTAATGCCTGGTATTATTTTAGATAACAGTAAAGAGTGTATCATCTTCAAAATACATTCTAAACAAGCAAATTTCGGTATCATTTCGAGTATTTCTAAGCAAGGTTGAGTAGTTCCCGAGTGATTCATCCAATTGAAACGTATCCAGAAAATGCGTTTTCAATGAGCAGCTGTCGATATCAAATGGCTGAAAAAGTCGTTAACTTGTTTTTATAATATGCCTGTTGTTTCGGCCCCTCTGTAATAGATAAGGGTAGGGTGAAGAACATGTACTGGTTGTGTTTTTGAATTTAAGAGTAAACTAGTGTAATTTTACTGAAAGGACAGACTGTAATATCGGTGTGTCGGGAGAACAAAGTAAAAGTCACTTTTAAAAAAATAATACACTCACCATTTGTTTAAATGCTGTGTAAATGAACAGTTAAATGTGTTTTAAAGCTTAGGGAAAGGAAGAATTGTACACAACTTACTACGTTTCTGAGAATAACATTAGAGTAAAAACGCTGCCTACATTGTAAGCAACAGAAAGTCCGTTTGAACCTTGAAACGTTAACGTTATATCTCACGTTATGGTTAAATAATCATTATAGTTCACATTAACAGAGCCGAGAAAAGATCACATTTAAACCAGATGTAAGTATTAGGTATAAATATTATTCAATCTTATGCTTTACCTTGAGTTTGTGCAGCTCTACGACTTCCGCCATTTTCTTGAAGAGGGTTTGTATTTTGAAATCTGCTACATTCCGGTTTAAGACCTGACTGCTGCTGCGCTGCAGCACCGCCTGTCAGTCAGGAGAAACGGACAAATTTGTAAGGTTGTCATCAGTTTCTTGCTATCCTTATATTAATATTTAATATACAAATGAACCAAGAAATAGTTTAAGTGGTTGTTTGAGTTAAATGTTTACAAATCAAACAGTTTATTTTCTCAAAAACGTCTTATATTTGATACATTTTGTATATTTATGCCAAAATACATGCTGTGTTTACCAAATAACAAGCTGAAAATATAAAACTGTATTCAAATGAGAATTTTTTTTATCTTATATGTCTTAGCAAAATAAGTAATTATCAGTAAGACAAAAATAAATAAATAGATGAAATAAATAAACAAATGTTAGTTATACTCAATGAGCTTAATCATACATTTATGAATATAAAATTTTAATAATAATAAATTATCCATTATATAAGATATCTTTTAATGCTTAAGTATGAAGCCAACCCTAATAATTTCCCATGAGAAGATGTTTGAGGATGGTTTTGCTTACGTTTCATTCTGATCTTCACCTCACCGTAAAAAAGGCGGGTGTTATTTTTTATGCTCGCAATTCATTGGTGTAAACACAGATAAAGACGGCTTTGTGTGGTCAGTTTTAGGTCAAGTGGGAGGGGCTTGTTCATTCGCTCAATTCATTGGTTTAGAAGGTTGAATTGTATTCATGAGGCGGGGCTTGTTTTTACGCTTTGTTGCGAGGGCGTGCTGTATGAAACGCGGGAACTGGCGGCGGTATTGATATTAAGTTCTGACAAGAGTTTCAGTCGCCCGTTTTAACGTATCAAATAAACGATTTTAATGTTTTTGATCGCCGGTTTGCATCGAATAGCACTTTCTCTGCACAGCTGCTCTTTTAAATAGATCCAGAGTGACGGTTTTCCCCGGAAAAGGGGCACTTTTGACATGGAGTCTTTTCAGAAAGTGGAGAAGATCGGAGAGGGAACATACGGAGTGGTTTATAAAGCCAAAAATAAAGTTACAGGAGAAACTGTCGCGCTGAAGAAAATCCGATTAGATACGTAAGTTTTTGCTAATTATTGTTTTATTTGTCGTTAGATTTTGTGTAACGTTGGTCGAGGTGCGTTTCGAAGTCAAATAACTAATGTAAACTGCAATTTAATACCGATATTTATGGATATTTAATCTATATTTATACAGTAAAAACTGTACTGTAGCATAATAAGTGTATTTAAAAGTCAGTTTACCTCAGAGAGAGGTTCTGTCAAAGCTGAGGTGACTAGACTACAGTGTTTGTTTACAAGCAGATAATAATGCTAACACTTAACTTACTGGGGTAAAGTTTGTGTAATATTCGGACTTTCTCCTTAATAATCTAATTTAATATACAAATAAAGAAAAATACTATAAATTAATCTATTTTTTTGCAAATCCCAAATAGTGAAATCATATCAGCAGCCAATGACTGTCAAAGTACAATATTGTTCACAGTTAATTAAATAGAGCTAATGTTGCTGTGAAGTCATATTTACATGCCATTTCAGACCAAAATATTCAAATTAGCATAATAAACAATATAAATACTGTCACAAGTTGTCACTGTTCAAAAATTAACAAATGTTAAAATATAAAATCAACTTTACCTTGATTATTTTGTGTGTCGAGGTATGTTTCGAAGTCAAATAGCTAACGTTAATGTAAACTATAATTTAAAAACAATGTTTATTGATTTATCCTTTTATTTATCATAAAAACTGTACTGTAGCATAATAAGTGTATTTAAAAGTCAGTTTACCTCAGAGAGAGAGTTTCTGTCAAAGCTGAGGAATAACTGGTGAACAGACTTCAGTCTTTGGTTACAAGCAGATAATAATGCAAACATTTATTGAGGTAAAATTTGGTTTAATATTCGCACATTCAGACTTTCTCCTTAATAATATAATTCCATATACATATAAGGAAATCTATTTTTTTGCAAATCCAAAGTAGTGAAATCATATCAGCAGCCAATGACTGTCAAAGTACACCATTGTTTACATTTAATTAAATAGAGCTAATGTTGCTGTGAAGTCATATTTACATGCCATTTCAGAGCCAAATATTAAAAGTAGCATAATAAACAATATAAATACTGTCACAATTTGTCACTGTTCAAAAATTAACAGATGTTAAAATATTAAATCAACTTTACCTCGATTATTTTGTGTAACGTTTGTCGAGGTATTTTTCGAATTTCGAACTAATCTAAACTGTAATTTAAAACCAATGTTTATGGATTTAATCTTTTATTTGTC
>NC_133186.1:3242500-3382500 GCF_049306965.1 Danio rerio | reverse complement strand
TTTTCATGCGCATTTTGTCAGTAAAGCCAGTTCTGTACTCGGTAGTAAATCTCCACCTACTACACATTGTAAAACTTGTCAGTGAACTATGTCACGTTCATTATCACAGACTACTGAATTGAATGATAATGAAATCAGATTGGTGTGTCCTGGCCTTAAAGGTCCCACGAAATTAAAATAAAATTCTTTTAGATGTTAGTATGACCATGTTAGTCTTAAGGATGTTTAAAATCTAGTGTGCTATAAAACAGTGAGCTTTTTGTCACTCCTGCTTAAATGAATCTATGTTTTTGACATCACGTCACACTTCAGTTTCTCATGGTGTTGATACTCTAGTGTCTGACCAGCCCCACCCACTTCTCATTTGCTTTTCATTTGATGGGCTTGAGCTCAACCACTCTCACAGGCAGAGCTGTAATAAAAACCAAACGCTACTGGCTGTTTTTTTTAAAGGGGAGGAGCTACTTTATGTCCCACCCTCTCTTAATGTTTCAGTTAAGATTAGATCGATCATCGAATTTAAAATGCCTGTTTCACAAGACGTTTAAGGGCCCTAGAGATATTACGATAAACAAATTCAGTTTACATTTCAAGTTGTTTTTGTTATTGGCCGCACCAAAAATAATTCTACATAATTAGTTTTCTGAAATATTTCCAGTATTTAACATCTGCTTTATTTTTTTTCCACAGCAAATGTTGACCTATGATCCAAACAAGAGGATCTCGGCAAAGAACGCTCTTGTTCATCGGTTTTTCCGCGACGTCACCATGCCAGTGCCTCCTTTACGCCTATAAAACGAGATCAACTTTGGCAAGACGGGACTAAAAGTTTCACACAAAACTTTTCTGAAAATGATTTCCCAGTTTGGAAATCGTTCGGTTTTATAATCGATTTGTACGCTCGTTTTCCTAAAGTCACTCTGGGTTTATTTTAATCTGAAGATTATCCATTGCAACCTGTCACTGGAAAAAAAAAACAGCTGTGCTAATAGTAAGCGTGTGATTAAAATGACCCGGAGGATGTAAATTTGCATAAAGCAGACGTGATGTTACTAACATAACTTTAGTTCGGAGATGACATTCCATGGTTATATTGCTGATATAACTTGTGACGTTGTATTGCTTATATCACACAAGTACATATCGCATTGAGCGCTTCGTCTAGCCTTAGACTGAATGAAACTGTTTAGACTCCCTGTATCTTTTTGCTGCTTTATTCCAAGATTATATTATTATAATTAAAGATTTTAAACCTAATTTGCTTTTAAAGTTTCCTAAAAATAGTTCTCTCTGCATCTTCATCCATTAAACTTGTGTAACATTTGGTTTATGTTGTTACATATCGTTTCCATGTTGTTTTTATTGTTCAAACATATTTAACAGGCGAACTAAAATGATGTAATGTATATATGGGAAGACCATAGTACTGAATTTAAACATTTTAATTGAAGTAGTAACACTATTCAAACAGCAATAAGAGTGACAATAAATTGAGACCCCTTTGGGTTTAAAATAGTGTTGATTCTGCTTAGCCAAGTTTGTTTAACCCTTGTGCTCTGTTCAAATTAACTACGCTTTTAATGTTGGTGGATGAAAACATCCACTGAATTAAACCGCTGTAAAAATGCATTAGATAAATATTTTCATCGCATATTTTTTTTCATAAATCTGTTAATCAACCTAAGTTCATTAATAAGAAAATTACAGAATTTTAACTTTTTGATTGCCAAGTTTACAAATGATGTTACTTATTTGGTGAAAATAAACACACAAAATGACGTATTTTCAATATAAAAAGTAATTGTGGACTGGATTAATTAAAACGTTTTATTAAAGTCTTGGACATGTGAACGATTAGTAACAACCTTTTTCTGCCTAATACTGTTGGTGGCTGTTTTTGCCTCATTGATGTTAATTCTAACCACATTTGATGGTGCATAAATACACAATCTTTGTTTTTGTTTACTCTATATAGTTCTGAGAGCTGGGGTCCACTATTTGTATTTCAGTTAAATGATCAAAGATGATTTGGCAAATTTTGAATCTTTTAAATCTTGATAAATGATGTCTGGCTAATTTAGTTATTCAAACTTACACGAATCAAACTTACACGATTCACGAATCAGATTAAAATGTCTGGATGAACTGATCTGAGATTACTGCATGTGTTGTGAAGGACAGATCTATCGATCCTTTAAATCATCATCAATGATTGGCTGATGGTACAACAGTGTAATGACATCATCTGTTTAATATTCAATTATCCATGCGAGCGAAATGATATTACATTTATAATAAACGCTTTGTTAGATATGATAGGGAGTCACTTTCCACTTTTTTTGTGAGCTGAGTTTTAACATTTAGAGAGGATTTTTTTTTACTATAGTAGCCTAGGCCTATTTTAGTTTCTTTATCGGCGTTAGGAATTTAAATAAATTTTGCATCAAAAAGCAATTTGATATTGGTAAAGGCGTCTTCAACTTTTGCAAAGCATCAAAACACTGGCATATTATCTGTCAAAACGTGCACGACTGCAGAAATGATTATTTCTTTATAAAAAAAACAAACAAAAAAACTGTTGAATATTGTGCATGTCTATTATCATACACAAATTGTACTAAAGCTAGATTGGTACGTTTAAATAGTACATTTGTATCTAAAAAAAATCCATATTAATAAATGGAGTCTTTCATCCCCTTGGGGAGAACCACCCCATTTTTGTACTTTTATTTACTAAATTTTATTTTATTTAAATTTATAAAACGTATATGTATTAAATATTATAAATTATTTCTTATTAAATATGGTAAATTATTATAAATGTGTGTGTGTGTGTGTTTGTGTGTGTATGTATGTATATATTTATATGTATTATTAATATATGTATATATATATATAATAACATATAAACTTTAAAAAAAAAAAAAAAAAAACATTTACTATTTCTATTTTAAATTTTCCCCAAGCGTATCTAATCTAAAAAAAAATATCAGCATTCGGTACATACTTTCAGTATTACCTTTGCTTGAAATGAGCTTATCTAATCCTGTTTATATGAAATAAACCTGCTCCTGAGCAGGTTTGAGCTGACAGAATGGTTACTATGACTCTTGGATGAGTTTTAGTGAACGAATTGATTCTGTATCATGTCAAATCAAGATTGCATGATTATATGGTGTCATGGTTTTGTGTTAAAAAATGTGGTTATAATGGAAGTAAAAGGGGTAAAAACAGCCACTAACAGTAAATTAGGGAGAAAAAATTAACATCAATCAAAAACAGCACATTAAAGGCAATGTTATTTCACGTCCAAGAAATCCAGTCCACAATTACTTTTTATATTGAAAATATGCTATTTTGTGTTTTTTTTTCACCAAAGCATTATTTGTGAATTTGTCAATTAAAGAGTTAAATGTTGACTACTGTAGATAGATTTTGTTAGCCCAAAAAAAAAAAGCCACAGGACTTTGGGCTTCCAGATTTTGCGAGCCCCACTCAGACTTAATTCTTGTAATATTGCCATTTTTATTCTCGTAAATTTTAAACTTCATTCTTGTAACATTTGGACTTTTCTCGTTAGATTTCAACTTTATTTTGAAATTTCGACTTTGTTCTCAAAATATTTGGACTATTTTCATAACTTTATATTTTTTAATATGGCACTAAAACCCTTTCATACTACTGCATGCTTCACAGCTAAACTAGAAACTAATATTAGGCAAGATCTCGGACTAAATTTAGAGAGCCTGTTAGCAAACACATCTCTGATGCAATAACCATTCCTCAGTCACTCATGCTTTCACGACAACAAAAAATGGTACAGTAAGGTTCCATTATTTATGTCTATTAGTTGTTTCTTATACATTTAATTTCAACAACTGTAATGTAATTTATACTTTCCAGGGAAGCACACATCTACGCAAATCTCTTCAAAGAAATCATCATCAGCTCCTTCACATGTCCACACTGTAACTTCTCCATAACAAACTTCAAAACTATGATCAAAATCAATGTATGCAGAAAGTATTATTACACACTTTCTATTTCCTATTTCTTGCCATAACTTTATGACCCCCAACCCCCTTCCATTTGTCACCCATTAACACAACTGAAAGTGAAGAAACTAATTGGTATTTTGTCATAAGTGTGATTTTAAGGTAAGGTCGTTTCTATGCAAGGAGAGCAAATGAGACCTCAGAACACTAGGGGGCGACAAATCACCAGTGATGGCCAATACAGACATGCAAACCCAATGCATGTGGAACAGGTGCACTAATAATACACAATATGAGGTTTCAAAACCCCTTCATTATACAAGGCTTTCCATTCTGAATACTCGGTCAGAAGTTACCTTCTCATTTATCGGTTTATAGTTAATGTTCAATTAAAAAATATTAGTTTTTTTATGTTTTATTTACTGACAGTGAGATTTAGAAACTAGAGGCTATTATTATTAGGTCACATTACACAGATACTTACATTCTTCATCGTGATGAACTGAAAAAAAAAGGTTAAAATAAAAATACCAAACTAACCTATAATTTAAACAACAAACAAAATCTAACTAGCTATTGATTTATAAAAACAAAATGCAATGTGGTGCTAAGTCTTTCGGAGAGTTCACAATTAGAGTTAACGGTCCAAGAATAATTTATATGAGGTTTTATTTTTACAATTCAACTGTTTCAGCTAAATAGTTATTGTAAAGAAATTAAAACGTGTGGGATAGAAAAAGTATGGACAGATAGAAGGGTGGCGCAGTGGGCATCGCTGTCGCCTTACTGGGTCAGTTGGCATGTGGACTTTGCATGTTTCCTCCAGGTGCTTCGATTTCTACCACAGTCCAAACACATGCGCTATTGGTGAATTAAGTAAACAAAATGTTCTGTAGTGTATGTGTGTGAATAGGATCGTATGGGGGGGTTCTCAATACTGGGTTGCAGCAGGAGGGGCATGCACTGCGTAAAACATAAGCTAGATAAGTTGGTGGTTCATTCTGCGGTGGCGACCCCTGATAAATAAAGGGAATAAGCTGAAGGAAAATGAATAAATGTATGACTTTGCTTAGTAGCATGAATTAGCACGTTTATAGTATGAATTAGCACGTTGCTAGCATGTTTCCAGTAGAAATTAGCATGCTGCTAGCAAAATAACTACTAAAATATTATATCTTTATGGCAAAGACACAAAAAATGAATTAATAGACATGATGAGCCATTCAAACTGTTTAAAAAATTGTTGGACAAAATCTCTTAAACGGCATTTGAGAAATATGTGAAAAATAATTAAAGTTTCTCATCTTTATTCATCACTTAGTTTATCTTGGACAAGGATTCATGGTGTCAGGTTAAAGCAAAGTGCTAATTTACACCTTCCAGCAGTCACATCTCTTAAATACTTGATTAACAAAAAGATTAATAATTTTGTCTTAAAAAACAAACAAAAGCATTTACTGCGATTTTGTTGTTTGACTAAATTTAGCTATATTCTTCAACATGATTAAAGCTGAACAGTAGGTAAAACATTGTGGTTTGAAGGATATCGGTAAATAATATAGATTTTAATTTACAATTAACGAATGTTTTGGAGCTTCACTGTGATCCTTCAACAGAGTCGTTATCATATGTTATAAATTGATTCTTGTTCTATATATGAAATGCAATACTTTATGGTGTGTATTTACAACCCCAAATCAGAAAAAGTTGTGACAGTGTGACAAACACAAATAAAAAGAAAGAAGTGATTTCTAAATTTACTTTGACTTGTATTTCATTGCAGACAACACAACAGCATATTATTTAATGTGTTACTCAATTTTTACTGTTGTTTTTTCCCCCTCAAAATAAACACATATTCCAGTTTTGGTTCCTGCAACACATTTAAAAAAAAAGTTGTAGCAATAAAGCATTTACCACTTTTGTAATGTCGATATTCCTTTTCACAGCACTTAAAAGGCAGTAACGGAATGAAGACACCAGGTGATGATGTGTTCATGTGTAATTTTGTCCCATTCTACCTGCAAACAAGCCTTAAGGTGGGCAACAGTACGTGGTTTGTGTTGTTGTATTTTACCATTCAAAATGAGCCACACATTCTCTATTGGAGACAGGTCAGGACTGCGGGCAGGCCAGTCAAGTAACTGTATCCTCTTCCTCAGCCAGACCCTCTCTTTTGCACAGGCTGGTAACAGTCTGGATGATCTTTTCTTCTTTGGTCCGGAGCACACAGCATCCATTTGTCCCCAAATACGTCCATTCATCCCTAATACCTCTGAGCCCAGAGAATTCGATGGAGCTTCTGGACACTGTTAACATAGGGCTTCTTTTTGGCACTGTACAGTTTTCACTGGCATTTGTGGATGTAACTACACACTGGTACTTGACAAAGGTTTGCTAAAGTGAGCCCATGTGGTGATATCGCTTGTAGATGAATGAGGATTCTTGATGCAGCGCCGCCTGATTACTAGCCCTAAACTGCTCCTGTCCCAACCTTTTTTTTTTTTTTTTTTTTTAATGTGTTGCAAGAAACAAAACTGTAATACATGTTAATTTTGAAGAACAAAATCATGAGGAACACATTAAATAAATCCACTGTACTGTTTAAATTAAAACACAAGTCAAAGTAAAGTTAAGAAGTCACTAATTTCTTCTTTTATTTGCGTTTTCCATACTGTCACAACTTTTTCTGATGTGGGGTTGCACTATTCTGAATGGCTTTTTAGTGGGTGTCTTCTGGTAATTATTTGCTTTGACCCTTTGCTACTTGGAGACTTTTATACAACCACATCATGAAAGCATCAAACACTGTGGCTCTTGTTTAATGTCAGCTGCTCTCAGAGATGCTGCATTTTTAGCACTAGTTAAACAAGGCCAGTTTTACATGGACACCAAAGATTTGACACAGAATATTGAAAAATGCCCCGTAAAAACGTGCCCTTCGCTGACAACCCGATGCTGTTTGTCTAGTCAGTTAAACCCATTTGTCCCTGTTGGGTCTCGGTTCTGTCAATTGTATGAATGTGTCAGCACTATAGGTCAACTGCAGTACAGAATCAGTCATACGGTGCAGTGAAAAACATTTAGTGCATTGGCAGTAAACTCCGTTCTGGGCCTGAGCGCAAAACCTCACGGCCGTGTCATCTTCATCACACCAGAGAGACGCTCTTACAAACATTATGTTGTAGCACAAAGCCTGTTTTCTATTATGCACACGCTCACATTTTTAGCAGTAGCACCAAAGTACACTACCTGACTGAAGTCTTGTCGCCTATCCAAGTTTTAGAAACAACTAATAATAACTTGACTTCTAGTTGTACATTTGGTATCAGAAGTGGCTCATATGAAAGGCAAAGGCCTCTAAATTACGCTTATTTGACCACAATAAAATATGATCATGCCTTGATTTTTAATGATTTCATGAGGACAGTAAAGTCTGACTCTGCTTAGACAAAAGTCTTGTCACTGAACAGAAGTAATGTCCAGTATAGAATATAAAGTCCTGCTGCAGTGGAGACAGAATGAATATTGTGTCTGACTCCATCATGAGCTTGGAGGACTGCATCCATACATCTCTGAGTCAAATCACTGATTAATAAAGTCATCTGGAATGGCGAAGAAAGCGTTCCTGCAGGACTCCCAGAGTTCATCAAGATTCTTTGGATTCATCTTTAATGCCTCCTCCTTCATCTTACCCCAGACATGCTTAATAATGTTCATGTCTGGTTACTGGGCTGGCCAATCCTGGAGCACCTTGACCTTCTTTGCTTTCAGGAGCTTTGATGTGGAGGCTGAAGTATGAGGAGCGCTATCCTGCTGGAGAATTGTCCCTCTCCTGTGGTTTGTAATGTAATGGGCAGCACAAATGTCTTGATACCTCAGGCTGTTGATGTTGCCATCCACTTTGTAGATCTCTTGCACACCCCCATACTGAATGTAACCCCAAACCATGACTTTTCCTTCACCAAACTTGACTGATTTTTGTGAGAATCTTGGGTCCATACGGGTTCCAGTAGGTCTTCTGAAGTATTTGTGGCAGCAACTCAATGCATTTAGGCATGTAGACATGGTCAAGAGGATCTGCTGCAGTTCAAACCGAACATCAGAATGGGGAAGAAAGATGATTTAAGTGAACGTGGCGTGGTTGTTAGTGCCAGACGGACTGGTCTGAGTATTTCAGAAACTGATGATCTACTGGGATTTTCTCGCACAACTATCTCTAGGGTTTACAGGGAATGTTCTGAAGAAGAGAAAATATCCAGTGGTTGGCAGTTCTGTGGGCGCAAATGCCTTTTTGATGCCAGAGGTCAGAGAAGAATGGCCAGACTGGTTACAACTGATAGAAAGGCAACAGTAACTCAAATAAGCACTCGATACAACCGAGGTCTGCAGAAGAGCATCTCTGAACACACAACACGTCCAACCTTGAGGCAGATGGGCTACAGCAGCAGAAGACCATACCGGGTGCCGCTCCTGTCAGCTAAGAACAGGAAACTGAGGCTACAATTCACACAGGCTCACCAAAACTGGACAATAGAAGATTAGAGACACGTTGCCTGCTCTGATGAGTCTCCATTTCTGCTGCCACATTCGGATGGTCGGGTCAGAATTTGGTGTCAACAACATGAAAACATGGATCCATCCTTCCTTGTATCAGCGGTTCAGGCTGCTGGTGGTGGTGTAATGGTGTGGGGGAGATTTTCTTGGCACACTTTGCGCCCATAAGTACCAATTGAGCATCGTGTCAACGCCACAGCCTACGTGAGTATTGTTGCTGACCATGTCCATCCCTTAATGACCACAGTGTACTATTCTTCTGATGGCTACTTCCAGCAGGATAATGCGCCATGTCATAAAGCGTGAATCATGTCAGACTGGTTTCTTAAACATGACAATGAGTTCACTTCTCAAATGGCCTCCACAGTCACCAGAACTCAATCAAATAGAGCACCTTTGGGATGTGGTGGAACGGGGGATTCGACAACAAATCTGCTGCAACTGTGTGTTCTTATGTCAATATAATGCAAAATCTCTGGGGAATATTTCCAGTACCTTGTTGAATCTATGCCACGAAGGATTATGGCAGTTCTGAAGTCCAAGGGGGGCCAACCTGGATCTAGTAAGGTGTACCTAATAAAGTGGCCGGTGAGTGTATACTGAGTATTACAAACTAATGCTTCAAAATAAAAACAAAAATGGAGACAATATGCCTTAAAGGCCTGTATTTGTTTTGTTTTCCATTTTTAATTTTTTACAAAAAGTTACTTACATTGGTAGAAGTTCCTTTATCTATTTTTAACGTTGTATTTTTTTTAAGTACATCAAAGTTGAATAATGCCTGATGACTCTTTTTCATTTTAGCTATCATTAGCATTCAATAGTCAATATAATATCATTTACTTATGAAATTCACTAGCAACATCCAAGCACAAATTGCTTTAGACACTTTTTCCTCGCATTATAGCAGCATCTAAGGTGACTTGGTGTGTAGCCGCTCGTGATGGATGTTGGTTGCACCTTGAAATACATAAACTTGCACTCAATACTTCAGTACATTTCACAAGCCGATGTGTGAACAGACTTTTTCTCCCACGAGCACTCAGACTGCTTCAGACGCTGACAGCTCTGTGTGAAGAAACGGCCCACGCAGCTGTGTGTATGTGCGACATAAACATTCATATGGAGTAATTATAGAAAGGAATGAGTTTTAGATCGAGCTTTACAGTCACAGGCTCACAAATACAGGCTATTAGACTCGAGCCACTGAAATATTTGTCTGTAAGCTGTCAGCTGTGCTGTGCTTCATGTGGTGAAGGTGTAAAAATGTAAATAAACCGCACTGTACAGTATTTATTTTCAGATGTGGCTCTGTTTGTTGGTTAAATGGACCTAAAAAGTAACGTTTTAGTAATGTATTAGTCTTCACTTATGGCATGAAGCTTTTGAAATGCACAGGAATGCAATTGTACTCTCATTTTTAATTCTGAGTACATCGGAATTCATAAAGACAAAATAATGTGCAAGATCTATTTCATGGCGAATAAAATAGATGATCTAGTGAATTCAGATTTTGACCAAAGGACTTCGGTGTCTTCATCAAATGAATGGAAGCACCAGTCTTTGTGTAAGATTTAAAACAGAAAACTCAATGAAATAAAGCTACTTCAAGTAGTAACTCTTATAAAACAATAAATAACAATGTTATTATAGCGAGAAAAACCTTCCCACCCAGGGGCCTCATTTATTAAATGTCTCACATCTTTTTGAAAAATGTGTAAGTGTGATTTCAGAGTAAACGAATGTGTGCACACAAACCTGTGTTGGTGCATTGCTAGTTTTAGGCAAATGAAATAAACCACACCAATGACCAACTAAAAGCTGCTCTAAAGTCAATGGCGCAGGGTTTTTATTTGTTATTTAAAGAGTGCGCTAGTATCATTTGCCTATGCAGATTAAAAACGTGCGTACTCGTTGCTTATTACACACACAGGGATGTACAGCAGTGCACGAACATCTCTAAAATATGAAAAAAAAAAAAGGATTGTCTACATAAATATAAAAACCGCTACCTTCTGCCATGGCTTATTTACCTCAGGGGGCTTTGGTGGAAACACCAATTTAATAAGGTGGAATAGTGTCATTCGTTCATTCATTCATTTTCTTGTCAGCTTAGTCCCTTTAATAATCTTGGGTCGCCACAGCGGAATGAACCGCCAACTTATCCAGCAAGTTTTTACACTTCGGATGCCCTTCCAGCCGCATCCCATCTCTGGGAAACATACACACACACACTCATACACTACGGACAATTTAGCCTACCCAATTCACCTGTACCGCAAATCTTTGGGGGAAACCGGAGCACCCGGAGGAAACCCACACGAACGCAGGGAGAACATGCAAACTCCACACAGAAACACCAACTGAGCCGAGGATCAAACCAGCAGCCTTCTTGCTTTGAGGCAAACATGCTACACACTGCATCGCCAATAGTGTTATCGTTATTATTTATTATATGCATAATTATATTTGTTTTTATCTTTTTTGTTTAGATTTGTCCATCTGTTTGGTTTTAGACAAGGCATCACTATATAGGGGCATAAGAACAGGACGTGTGTTTGGATTATTGGAGTATTATTTATCATATGCGTATTTTTATTTATTTGAATAAAAACAAGTTGAGTTTGTCCTCCTGTGGGGTTTAGGAGACGTTTACAATTATTTTCGACATAAATGTAAAAACCTCTATGCCTTCTTTATCTCGGGGGGCTTTTTCAGTTCATTCATGACAATCTGCATCTGTATAATGTTATTATTATTATCAGCATTATTTATTATATGCATATTTATATTTGTTTGAATAAAAACAAGTGTAGATTTGTCCACCTGTGGGGTTTTGGAGACGTCTGCAACACCATATGGGGCATAAGAACAGGACGTGTGTTTGGATATAGCTTATTTTTTTGACCACACATCAATATTATTGTTCATTTATTCATTTGCTGGAAATTAGAAATGAATTTAGAAATAGTTTTGAAACAAATCTTTGCGCTTAAACTAAATTACATAATTAGAGAATCCACTTTTGCTAATTTAAGGACAGAGAATTGTGCTCTGCACTCCAGTGCATGGTCTAACAGGGTTGTGCTTATTCTCTTAATGAGTTCTGGGTGTGTTTTGAACATCATGTGCATTAAATTAATCAGAGTCTCATCTCCCATTCCCTTTAAGAGTGAGTAGCGTCACGCCATGGTGCGTTTGCTATTTACATGGTGGACTTTGGAAGTGTAAAAACTGAACGCTTCACAAGTGAGAAAACATTTACACAGACCTTCTGCAGCGCGAGGATTAAGAACGAGCCTCCTCCATTCACCCTCTTTACTTTCTCTTTACTTTTACTCTTTACTCCTTTACTTTCGTGGAGTAAGGAAACATTGGAAACTCAGTCCATTGAAGACATCCATTAGTTTAAACATTTAATTTAGTTTGTTAAGCACTAAGATTTGTTTCAAAACTATTTCTAAATTCAGTTCTAATTACCAGCAAAGAAATAGATGACCAATAATAGGGAAGTGTGGTCAAAAAACTGAGCTATATCTAAACACACGTCCTATTCTTATGCCCCATATGGTAATGAAGACGTCTCCAAAACCCCACAGGTGGACAAATCTACACTTGTTTTTATTTAAATAAATATAAATATGCATATAATAAATAATGCTGATGATAATAATAATAACATTATACAGATGCAGATTGTTATGACTAAAATGAAAAAGCCCCCCGAGATAAAGAAGGCGTGGAGGTTTTTATATTTATGTAGATAATTAGAAATAATTATTTCGTATCATTTTAATCCTTTAATTGTTTTCATCTGTAAATATATTTGTGTACTGCTGTACATCCTGTGTATATAAAGCAATGTGTAAGTGTTTGGACCTGCATAGGCACATAACTAACAAGCTCTGTGCTAGACTTTAGAGCAGCTTTTACTTGGTCAATGGCAAAGTCTATTTTAGTTCCATAAAATAGCAACATGCCAGCAATGCACCTTAACACATCTCCTTTATAGACCAGCACACCCATGAGTCCACAAATGGGTGCAAATATATTTGCTATTTAAACAACGTGGTGCAAAACGTGAAAATTACAGTTGCGCTGGTCTGAAAATAGCTACAAATCGCGCCAAACACTTCTTGCGTCTTATTGAGCCGGGTGTATGATAGCGCCCTCAGTATGATAGATACACATAGTACTTTCTAAGATGAAATCTAAGATCACACACGCTTTATAAATGAGGCCCCATGTCTTTTCTCAATTACATTTGCACCCTAATGATTAATATTTTCGATCTGTGGCAATGAATTTCACAGGAAATAGCATCTGTATTTACCAATCATTTCACTTCATACCCATAGATTTTAGTAGCAGTCATTTGAAACGGAGGCCTTATACTGTCTATTGAAACGTTCACTGAGTTTTCAGGGAAACGTTGAGTAAATTAGTTGCACCTCATCCAGCGGACACGTTTACTGAGCGGATATCCAGAATCAACAGTGAACTGCTCACTGACGCGCCAGTACTTGTCACCTTTGAAGAAATACATTTTCCCATTGGTCCATGTGAAGGATGCATCGGGATTTGATGGGATGCCAGTAAACAGGCGTGAAATAGGTTTGGGGTAAATGCTGAGGTCATTGTAAACCATTTCGTCCCACTGCCAATAGCCTGAGCCCTGAAAAACATTGATTTAAAGAGGTCATGAGCTGGAAAATACAAGAAAATCACATGAAAAATTGACTATAAGAACTATGTTTTGTCTTTTGTTCTACAGCAAACATCTAAAGATAATGATTTAAAGTCTTTACATTTTAAAATGACGCGATATAGTACAAAACATGATTTTCTTAAGCGTAAGTTTGTCTTGTTTTCCACTACCAACGATCGAGACTCATTTAAATCAGAAGCAAATGGCTTAAAATAAAATTTGTTACATGGAAAAAATATCAGCTAACAGTTAAAACAAGGACATTTTCAAACTAAGACGTGAAATGATTCTTATTTTTCCTTTTAATTATTTTGTTCTTTGTTTTATTGATTTTTATTTATTTTTTCTTTTTTTTACAGAAAGCTTAAGGAAAGGAAGACTTTATTAATGGGTTGCTGCAGTCAAAAAAATTAGCTCACCACAATGCATATAACTCAAAATATGGGTATAAATATCTTGTCGTTGATCTCAGTTGTAAGAGCAACAAATAATAACTTGACTTCTAGTTGATCATTTGGAAAAGTGGCAGAAGGCCGATATCTCAGATGAATCATCTGTTGAGCTGCATGCCAATCATCACATATACTGCAGAAGATCTACTGGAATCAGCATGGACCCAAGATTCTCAGAGAAATCAGTCAAGTTTGGTGAAGGAAAAATCATGGTTTGGGGTTCATTTAGTATGGGGGTGTGCGAGAGATCTGCAGAGAGGATGGCAACATCAACAGCCTGAGGTATCAAGACATTTGTGCGGCCCATTACATTACAAACCACAGGAGAGGGCAAATTCTCCAGCAGGATAGCGCTCCTTCTCATACTTCAGCCTCCACATCAAAGCTCCTGAAAGCCAAGAAGGTCAAGGTGCTCCAGGATTGGCTAGCCCAGTAATCAGACATGACCATTATTGAGCATGTCTGGGGTAAGATGGAGGAGGCATTGAAGATTAATCTAAAGAATCTTGATAAACTCTTTAGTCCATTCCAGATGACTTTATTAATCAGTGATGTATATGAGTCAGAGATGTATGGATGCAGTCCTCCAAGCTCATGATGGAGACAGACACAATATTCATTCTGTCTCCACTGCAGCAGGACTTTATATTCTATACTGGACATTATTTCTGTTCAGTGAAGAGACTTTTGTCTCAGCAAAGTCAGACATTACTGTTCTAACGAAATCGTTAAAAATTAAGGCATGATCATATTTTATTTTTGGTCAAATAAGCGTAATCTAGAGGCCTTTGCCTTTCATATAAGCCACTTCTGATACCAAATGATCAACTAGAAGTCAAGTTATTATTTGTTGTTTCTATAACTTGGATAGGCGACAAGACTTTAGTCAGGTAGTGTATATAATAAATCCTTATTTCTATAGCGCTTTTACATTTATCATTGTGTCAAAGCATCTTAACAGAAACTGCTTAAGTTCAATTTTCAAGAGGTCTATTCTTCCCATAGCCGATAAATAAACTACACAAAAAATGGCTGTTGCCAAACATACAGCTAAAAACTACTGACTTCAATTGAAAATGCTAAACAAAACAGTGTATTGTTATACAGAGAGCTTTGATCAGTCATGAGCGATTATAAATTATTATATAAATATTTATATATTAATTAAATAAATCATTGTGTTCAGTAATGTTTAAAACACAAATACCTTAAAAAAGAATATTTTCTTGTTCTTCTCATGGTACAAAGCAGCGTCGATGTTGGCCGGGATTCTTTTCAGTGGTTTGGGGTATCGATAATCAAGACGGTAATTTGTGTACCTCCAGACTTTTTCACCTGAGAAACAAGCAGAAGAGCTTCAGTTAAACAATGACATAAACTATCCTATCAACATGCATGTAATTCTGCCGAAGGCATTCAGAATATGTGTGCTACCCAAATAATAAGTCTTTAAGAACGGGTTTCTCAAGCCAGGTGGCGCATTAGACCAGGGGCTCATCTCCTGTTTCCAAAATGCATCGCAAACTGCTTGAGAATCTGTTCTGTAAAGTCATGTGAGGAGGTAGCAGTTTTTAGATTTACATAGACAATATATATTTTTTTCCATTTTAATCTTTTAATTTTTTAGATTTAAAGATATCTGTGTGCTGCTGTGCACCCTGTGTGTGTGATAAGCAATGTGTACACACATTTTGTACCGCATACGCACATAACACTAACGCGCTCTTTAAAAACCCTGCCTTGTTGACTTTAGAGCCTCTTAGAGAGTTTTGTATAAAAGTAAAACTTATATCTGCAGAGAAAAATCGTTTACCTTTAAAGAAGTATGTCTTGTTGGTTCTCGAGGAGTAAACCGCTGCATTCAGGTTTCCCGGCAGCCCTTTCCACAGCAGGTTTATTTTCACTGGAGAGTTATGACCTGTGTCTGTTACCGTCCACACATAATCCCCACTGAATGCATATGTCTTACGCCAGGGACCTGACACCAAAAATCAACATTAGCAATAACATGTTTTACTATCAAACATACCCACAAGTGCACATGTTCTGGGCATTTTAGGCCCTGTCCACACTAACATGAGTATTCTCAAAACCACATTTTTTTTTTCTATACTCAGTTTGGCCATTTGTTCACACGAGAACACATTACTGGAAACAAAACTTTCTCAAAAATCCAGCCAGGGTGAAGATTGCATAAAACTCCGGGTACAATGTAATTGTGTGGTCAATAAATTGAGAGTTTTGTTTTATGACCTTAGTGTGTGCACGCTCTTTCCTCCTTTCTGATTGGCCAACACGGCTGAGTTCACACCAAATGCAGAAGACTGGATTAAGCCAAATTTTGTGCGTTCATAGCAAATGCATCGCACACTCTGGCAAAATTTATTTGCACTGCCAAAAAAAAAAAGCTGCAAAATGTGACCTTTTACTCGTGTAAATTCCTCACCCAGCATTATAGCATCAAGTTTGGCATTGCACGGATCCAGAACATCACCTCTAGGGAATGGTGCCATCATTGTGGGATATGTCACATCATAGATATCATCAGCAGTAGTCGTACCGGAGACCCTTTTACCTAAAATCAAATAGAGTCATTGATGTAGGCATGAATTTAAAGAGCTATAAAACAAATGTAAAAGTGTTTGAAAATTACTAGGTGTGTGTCTGAGTAAAATGGTAATATTTGTTTAATTTTCTAAAGGTTTGATTTCGTACAAATGTAAAATTAACATTCATTCATTAACTTGGTGTTTTTTTTCTGGGGTCGCCGAAGCGTAATGAACCGCCATCTCATCCAGCATATGTTTTACGCAGCGGATGCCCTTCCTGCTGCAACCCATCTCTGGGAAACACCCATTCACTGTCACTCACACACTCATACACTATGGACAATTTAGCTTACCCAATTCACCTATAGCGCGTGTGTTTGGAGTGTGGGGGAAACTGGAGCACCCGGAGGAAACCCACACGAGGAGAACATGCAAACTCCACACAGAAATGCCAATTGAACCTGCTGAGGCTCGAACCAGCAACCTTCTTGCTGTGATTTAACAGCGCTACCCACTGCGCTGTCAATTAAAAGTACTGTCAAATAATTAAAAAATTTACTAATCAACTTACAATTGAGGAGACATTTAGCGATGCAACCAGAAGAAGCAATACATACAACAAGTGCTAATTATACAAAGGAACTGTTAGTGCTCAGAAAAGTGCTAGAGTGGGGGGGTGTATTTGTTTTAATAGAGAAGTGTTTTCTACAGGTGGTTTGTGAAGCATAATCTCCTTTTTTGGTCATACATGGTCAAATTTACAAAGGTTTTAATTTTTTGTTATCAAAAATCTCCATTGTCCCTTCTAATATTGATTTATTAACGTTTTAGAAGTTAAAACATTTGTTTTATCCTTTTAACAATCAGTATCAGTGTTTCCTCTAGGATTTTTTCCAGCTGTGGCGGCAGACTCTGTTGGCCATTTTACACAGATCTACCACTACATGTGGCGTTATTTCATTGACAAATGTCATGGGCGCAGTATTTAGTCGAGATCGCATTCATGTAATAGCCTACAAGCATGTCAATCTCTGCTTGAGCGCCGATTTCCTCTGTTCGTGCACAAAACTTCTTGCGCGCCCTCAAATATACGCTGCTCAAGTGCAGATTTCCTTGCGCTCCCTAAAATAAACGCGACTGAAGTGTGATTTAGTGCGTTTATGTACCGAGTATGTCTCCAACATTTATTAGATTAGCTAGGAATATTTATGAATGTCTCCGATAGACTTGCGGAGCGGACCACAGCATTAATGCATCCTGAAGTAAAGTGAAACAGCTAAAAACTCCAGCAAGATAAAGTCATTATACGCAGAGCCAATAAAATAAAATATATTATGGAAACTGTGTTCATCATGACTGAAAGCTACGTTGTGTTTGCTGGTCTCACGCATTACGCACCTGTCAGTCAGCACGTCACCTTAAAGGGTTAAACAGAACGCACAGCACTACTATGGTCACAGAAAAGTTTGAACTGTTATTATTCACTTACCTTTTTATACGTTTTCAGTGCGATTTCAACCCGTTATTTAAAAAACAACCGAATATTTTGAATCTGTATTATTTTGAATTATTTTGAAGCTGTAATGTAGCCGTGGCGGGATGAATTTTTGTGTGGGGCCCCGCCATGGAAGAATGAATGTAGCACAAACCATGTATATATATATATATATATATATATATATATACATATATATATATATATATATATATATATATATATATATATATATATATATATATATATATATATATATATATATATTTATATATATATAAAATGTTTTTTTTAAAGATGTCATTAGCAGTCTGCAGAAGAAACCCCAAATTTTCCTCAAACATATAATTGTTAATGGTGACGCAGTGGCGTAGTAGGCAGTGCTGTCGCCTCACAGCAAGAAGGTCGCTGGTTCGAATTGTCCATAGTATATGAGTGTGAATGAGTGTGTGTGGATGTTTTCCAGAGATTGGTTGTGGCTGGAAGGTAAAACGTAAAAACGTGTTGGATAAGTTGACGGTTCATTCCGCTGTAGCGACCCCGGATTAATAGAGGGACTAAGCCGAAAAGAAAATGAATGCAAGAATATCTCACCATAAATGGCTTGGATTCCTCTGATGTCGTCGATGTGCAGTCTGAAGTTGACCTGGTAGCCGGTGTAGTGTGCTGCCATTAGTGCGCTGCTGTACTGAGAGTGACCCAAACCCAGAGCGTGCCCGATCTCATGAGCCGCAACGATACGCAGATTAGAACCATAATACTTCCCTTCAGTCCAGAACTCGTCTTCATCAAAGTGAACGATTCCTGAAGGAGGAGCTTCGGCGTGAGCAAGAACATGACCTGACAAAAGAAGATTAGTCAGCATTTATTGTAAAGCAACACAAATATAAAACTACCAGTGTCCTGACTGAGCCATTAAATGATACTCGTGTAAAACCGAAGTGTTTTAAAGATTTTTTTCTTCTTCATTCATTCATTTTCCTTCGGCTTAGTGCCTTATTTATCAGGGGTCAATACAGTGGAATGAACCGCCAAATAATCCAGCATATGTTTTACACAGCAGATGCCGTTCCGGCGGCGACGCAGTGACGAAGTAGGTTATGCTGTCGCCTCACAGCAAGAAGGTCACTGGTTCGAGCCTCGGCTGGTTCAGTTGACGTTTCTGTGTGGAGTTTGCATGTTCTCCCTGCGTTCGTGTGGGTTTCCTTCTGGTGCTCTAGTTTCCCCCACAGTCCAAAGACATGTAGTACGGGTGAATTGGGTAGGCTAAATTGTCCGTAGTGTATGATTGTGAGTGAGTGTGTATGGATGTTTCCCAGAAATGGGTTGCAGCTGTTGCGTAAAACATATGCTGGATAAGTTGGCGGTTCATTCCACTGTGGCGATCCCGGATTAATAAAGGGACTAAGCCAAAAAGAAAAGGAATGAATGCCCTTCTAGTCGTAAACCAGTACTGGGAAACACCCATACACTCTCAGATTCACACACACACACACACTCTGGCCAAATTAGTTTATTTAATTCACCTACTGTATACCACATGTGTTTGGACTGTGGGAGAAACCGGAGCACCCGAAGGAAACTGACTCCAGCATAGGGGGGAACATGCAGACTACACACAGAAATGCCAACTGGTCCAGCCAAGACTTGAACCAGCGACCTTTTTGCTGTGAGGCGACAGCCCTAAACAATGAGCCACCGTGCCACAAACCCTTTTGTAAGATTTACTTACCCGGCCCATCAAAAGGCGATGGACAGCCATCTCTCTTGTGAAAGGAGATCCTGATATCAGCAGTGCCGAAGTGAATCTCTGTAAAGCTGAGCGGGGTCACGTCACTCCAGTACTTAAAGGCTGTGCGTATCGCCGTCTGCGTTGCGGATTTACCCATATCTGGGGTATAGTTGTAAATTCGATATGTTAAGTTTTTTTTTCTCCAGTATCCTAGAAAATAAGAACGACACGCTGTGTCATTTTAAACATTTTTGATGACACTTTCTATGAAACCTGTATACACAGTTGAATTCAAAAATATTAGTTTATTCTTTTTCAAATATTTCCAGCCTGATCTCACGAGAAAACGTAAGTATTTTACGTTTTGGCAGTTTAGTGGCGAATTCGTACGAGTTCAGTCGTAAGAAATTGTACGTTTTTAAAAAGGAGGCGTTGCACTTAACTCCACCCCTAAACCCAACCGTCATTGGGGGATGAGCAAATCGTACTAAAATGTACGAATTAGATCGTACGAATTTGTACGAATTAGCCACTAAATGAAAAAGTTACGAATTGCCATGAGATTGTGTTGAATATTTCCCAATTGATGCTTAACAGAGCAAGAAAATGTTCACAGTATTTCTTATTATATTTTTTCTTCTGGAGAAAGTCTCACTTGTATATTTTAGCTGGAATAAAAAAAAAAGATTTACAATTAAAAAAAAAACATTTTAAGGTCAATATTATTAGCCCCCTTAGCCAACCTATCCAGCATATGTTTTATGCAGCGGATGCCCTTCCAGCTGCAACCCATCATTGAGAAACACCCATACACTCTCATTCACACACATACACTTCAGACAATTTAGCTTATTCAATTCACCTATAGCGCATGTGTTTGAACTGTGGGGGAGCATCCGGAGGAAACCCACACCAACACAGGGAGAACATGCAAACTCCACACAGAAATGCCAACTGACCCAGCTAAGGCTCGAACCAGCGACCTTCTTGCTGTGAGGCAACATCGCTAACTTTTCTTCATATTAAAATCAACATTATGTAAACAAACTGTATTTAAAGGGCTTGATAATTTGTTTTGTTTGTTATCATCAGGGCTGTTAATGCTAACTAATTTATATGACCATTATATGGCCGTTTTTTATTATTTCTTTTTAATATAACCATATTGTTACATTTATATTCAATTTAGTCGACATTTCCGGCCAAAGCAACTTACAACTGAGAAGGCATTCAGCGATTTAACAAGAAAATATGTTGTTATAAGGACTATTATCACTATTTTTCTCAATGTTTCAATATTTTTGCACCTTCACATTCCAGATATTCAAACTTCATGTGATGAATAAAGATCCTTATAATGCATTTTAATAATAGAAACTGTAATGTACTGTATGTCTGTATATTTTGTTGGTTTAGTTTATGTAATTATTCACCACGCACTTAACAGTAATCAGAACAAATCGGTAAGTATTTTATCTGCTTCTACAATACTTCATAAGGTACAATGCAGTTTAGTTTTAATAAGAGATTGTACATGAATTAAGAATACCCTTATTATAAAAACAATCTACAGAAGGTGTTATTTATTTGGGAATACAGCTATTTTACTGTATTATTAATCAATCTGGAAGGATGTACCCACCACCAAACCGCCTGTATTTGAAAGACTTCTGGTTGAACGGGTCTTCAACACCACAGCGCGGCTCCCTCATTTTAAAAACAGTCGCTCTGTCCAGATTTCCAGTGACGGGCAGACCTGAAACCCTCTGAAAGAGACTTTTACAAATACCACAGTTCAGAAAACCATGGCAGAAATAAAAATATGAGCATGTTTCTCAAGAGGTTTGATTAAAGTGCTATTTTAAAAGCTCATATAATCCTGAGGTCTCCTATTTACAGTAATAAAAGTTTTCACTACAGCCCTCTAGGAGGGTTATGCTTTTCTCCTGCTCTAACTTTGACACAGGTGTATAGTAGAGTGAGAGTATTGGTTGATTAGGAATGTTTGGTTTGGACATGTTGCCTGCAATGCTGAAGAGTCCGTATTGAGAAAGTGTTTCAAGATCAGTATATGTACGTGTTCATCTGTTTGGTTTGTTCCTGTTTTGATTATATTTGTATTACAGTTGTGCGACAGGTGATCATGATTACATGCTAGTGGATGGTTCTAATCACTGAGTTCCTGTAACCCGGTGTTTAAATGATGACTTGTTTAGTCCAGATTTGTTTGTTTTGTTTTTTGCTTGGGAGACAGTAGCTCCATTTCCCCAGCTCTTTTAATCTTTGCAGACATTTTATATTTTATATTGACTATTTTACATACAACATGAAAGGTAATATCCAGGAAAGCATAACAGGGTACAATAAATTTGATGCAATTCACTAAAATATAACGCTATTTAATGATTGGAAAAGACAAAACTGTGTCATCAGATTTTTACCTGAGAGCCACCTTCATATCCCACTCACTGGAATCTCTCTGAGCTTCTGGGTTCAGTGGAGTATCTAGATATCCAAACCGCCTCAGGTATGTCTATTAGATATAAAGAAGATGTATATAACTTGCATAATTAATCATAAAAAAATCATTATTAATGCTAAATCATGACCAATGCATTGTCAAAAACAGCTAACATTATATCAGAAACTACCACCAGGTTTTGACTCAAAAGTCAGAAACAGAAACATCAATTCATAAGTATTTAATGTTTAAGCACTATATTTGTATTAAATTAAAATCTTTTTATATGATCTGCTTATTTCCTATTAATGGTTTCGTTTAGGGGTAAGTTATACTTTGTTTAAAATATTTAAATAAATAAAATCAACTTTTATTATGAATTCATATGAGTTACTTATTAATACACCACTAAGTTAAACATTTATTTTCCAGTCAGAACGGAAATGTTATTTTCACTGCTTTAAAACGTCCCTAAATTGATTCATTTTTTCTGAATTCTGTCTAAACTTGTAATATTATTATTATTTTTTTTGTTGTATGCCCACATCTTCAAATGGGAAAGTAACAAAAAAATTTACATGAGAAAAAACAAATAAATAGATAAAAATAAAGTACAATCGCACCATTTTAGAGCAATCTTTAAGCGGAGGTTGTGACAAAAATTGTAAATGAATGACAAGGAGCCTGTGTTAATTTAAAGGCGCTCATTTATGTATTCCCAAAGGGGAGACCAAATTAAACAAAGCCTGTCAGATTTGTTATGTTTGTCATAGGTACGTTTTTCTAATGGTAGCTATGCAGCAATTTTTGATATCCACATTTTGAAAGATGAAGACCAAAGTAGCTAAATAAACCAGTACAGTAAATAACTGTAATGCATCTTTTTAAAATTGTTTTAAAGCAAGCTTATAGTGCCTTAATATTGGCACAGTGGTGCATTCTGTATTTTAAGAGTTTATTAAATACAGCGTTAGGAAAAGAGAAGCATATTTCTGTGCTGTTTTCATCTATTTGAAAATATATTTAAAAATCATTACAAGTGCCAACAAATACAACACACTTCTAAAAATAAGTGATATACACTATATGTTTATACACTGCAATGCATAATTCATACAGTTCATAGTATGCATTACATTTCTAATAGCAAGTATTACATTTAATAAAAGCAGTTCATGAATTATGCATTGCAGTGTATAAGAATATAGTGTATATCATTTATTTTTTTGAAGTGTGTTGTGTTTGATGGCACATGTTTTGTCACTAGATTTTGAAATATATATTTTAAATAGATAAAAAAGCAGCACATAAATATATCTCTCTCTTTAGTGTGTTGTATAATAGAAGCATTTTGTGAATTAAATTTTAAATTTAACTTAGGACAACAATAATGGAACAAAAAGTATGAAGACCCAATCGCTTCTAATTCATGCAGAAGTATTTATTTTAAGGTTAATTCTATGTCATTTAAGGATTTCAAAGGTATATTTAAAGCATTGAAAAACATTTGAACTATATTTCTTTGTATGTGTAACATCTGAAATACGTCTTAACAATAAGGATGTTGTTATATAAAGTATTTGTTAAATAACGTATTAATTGAATACATTTTAAATAGTTTTGTATTACCTGAGCCTCGGTAAACTCTCGTCTTCTGCTCGTCTGTGGAGCCGACCATACACGCAGAAAAGCAGTCAGAAATATTGTGTATTGCATCCATTGAGCCATAATAATCCCAGTCTGCGCTGAGCTCCAGTGGTTTGATCTGTGGAAAGCAGAAATAATAATGTAGAGTTGAGAGTCCTGCGGTTTTGGATGGGGAGTCTGAAGAGATGATGCATTTCCTCCAGCATGTGTCCTGAAAGCAGCCACCAACACAAAGTCCTCCTTCTTAACCCGGAGGTTTGCAAAGTTGCTAAAAGATTTAATATGTTTGTTTTGGTAACTGATTTAACGCACCTGACAAGAAGTACGCTAGCATTGTGATCCGGCGAAGTGGAACTACTGTAGGGGAAACATAGCTATTTAAGCTTTTAGTGAACACAAATCTATGTAGTTTAAACTTGATATTGTAATTTTACCGAATACATCTTGAATGTATTAAACACGTTTGTGGTAACGAGGGATTAACGTTAGCTCCCGTCATGTTCACGTAACGTACACTGCAAAAAATAACGGATAACGGTCGGGTTTGAACGGAGCGCGGTAATTCACATGAATACAAATGTGAATAGTATTAGGCCGTCCATTAAGGTTACACCTTTTCTGTAATAACGTACCATAAACTACTGTAGGTTAATCATACGAGTGCTTCAGTTAATCTGTTGTGGTGTATTTGTAGCTGGTTGCTGTGTGCAAAACCTTAACAAAACCTGTTGTACACAATGTCAATACACCACTACTGTACTGAAAACTAAAGAACTGCAGTATTTACAACATGATTAAAATACTACATTTAGCCTATGATGTAACATTCCGCCTAAAAATTACTACAGTATTTTTTTTCATGTGGGTTTCTTTATGACGAACGCAAATGTGCTACACAAGACTTTACATAGCCTACTAAAATCATATGCGTTTGTGGCAGAAAATTAAGATTTCATGTAGCCTAATCCAAAGCGAAATTGCACCATCTGTTGGACATAAAATCAAAATTTAGGATAAAACAAACCTGAACTTTTTTCATTACAAAAAACATTTAAACTATTTCCTCTTTTCTTCTAGATTGACTGCTGCAATTTAAATGGCAAAGTTTACTAAAAATATAATATAAATCCAGCTTATTTTTAAAATGTGAACTAAATTAACTTGGGTCTATAACTGAGCTTTGTGAAAGTGTGTAGTTTATCCAAAAGTTTTTTTAAATTCTTTCACTGTTGGCACCCTCAATCTTTATAAATCTTTTTGAATTTATTTCTTTTGAACACAAGAGAAGATATTTTGAAGAATGTCAGAAACCTGTAGCCATTAACTTCCATGGTGTCTTTCCCCTCCCGCCTAATTATGATATTTATGGTTTCCAACATTCTTTCTAACAATCTGTTTTGTGGTTAACAGATTAAAAAAATATATATATGAACTATCATTAATTTTTACATTTTTACAAATAACATTACCTTTTTACATTGTGAAAAACTTATAATTTTGATACCCAAGTTACAACTTTTAGTTTTTTTTTTTAAATTCATGACTATTAAAGGCAAAGAAATGTAATTAAATTTCAATAAGTCTAATGGGGTTAATAAGTAGTTTTAAGATTAGGCTTGTGTGTTCCTATAGATTTTATGAAACATGCAAGCAAATAAGATATATAATTAATATTTACAAATATACAAAATGCAACAATAATACAAAATGCAGCAAGGCTTTTTTTTTTTTTAAAAAAGTGGTCCAATACTTTCAAAGAAATTTTTCCAGGATACTTTATGAACAGGTGTAACAATATGGTAAAACTTTTATTTTTCACATTTACTTACTAACGGGACAGTGGTGATCAATATGGTTTTATTCACACTTATTTTGAATGCATTAGGAAACCGATTATTGTAGGGACTTCGATTTTCTTTAATTCAAACTACTTATTTTCATATTTTTATGAATATAAATGTACACTACCTGACAAAAGTATCCAAAGGATCTTGATGAACTCTGGGAGTCCTGCAGGAACGCTTTCTTCGCCATTCCAGATGACTTTATTAATCAGTGATTTGAGTCAGTGCAGAGATGTATGGATGCAGTCCTCCAAGCTCATGATGGAGTCAGACACAATATTCATTCTGTCTCCACTGCAGCAGGACTTTATATTCTATACTGGACATTATTTCTGTTCACTGACAAGACTTTTGTTAACTTTACTGTCCTAATGAAATAATTAAAAGTCAAGACATAATCAATTTTATTTTAGTGAAATAAGTGTAATCTAGAGGCCTTTGCTTTTCATATAAGCCACTTCTGATACCAAATGATCAACTTTAAGTCAAGTTATTATTTGTTATTCCTAAAATTTGGATAGGAGACAAGACTTTTGTCAGGTAGTGTATATAAACTCAAAAGTTTTTCCCATTTTTGCAGTGTGTAAAAATACGATTATAAAAATACAAATAAAAATTCCCTACAGCAATCTGTTTCCTAATCTGCCTATCTGAATATCATGAAAGTATGAAATGCAGTTTCTGTTATTTTATCACAGGGATGTCCTGACATTTCAGCAAAATGCTGTACGCCTGCCAGCGAAAGGAGGATTTGGTCCGTCCACATGTTATGACTGAGTGGACCATGGAAATCTTTGAGCTCTGCCAGTGTAAAAGGTTACATCCACACATTTATTTAGTTTCACTCAGGCAAATCCAAGACTGACCATTAACCCTCAAGTCATTTGTTTGACTTGAGCTTAAAGGCGGTCATTTGGATGAAAACTCGCATAGGGAGATATCACATTACTCCAAACCTGCTTAAATCAAAACAGTAATTAAACAAGCTAAATCTTCCGTATATCATCGGTGAATCACTTCCATATGGAGGACGCGTGGTTTTTTCAGCCACCATTTGTGTAATGATGGCAGAAGCGTGGTATGGTATAGTCCAGTTTTGCAGAATTGGATGAGCCTGACAGGGTGGAGGTTTCATGCTGTGGTGGCACCATAAAAAACACTTCCACAGGTTTTCACAGAGAGCGTCATTACTTACTCCTTTACCTTCACGTTGACACTTGCATCAGGTTTGGCACGTCAAGACTTTTCCATTTAGGCATCTGGAAGGAAAATTAATTACTAAAAATGCCCGGTAACGTCTAGAAGGGATACAGCTGTGGATATCTGCATCAATATAGCAACATTTTTGTGACACTGACTGTACAACAAGAAGAATTAATTGCATTTCTGCAAGGGGTAGATATTAATAAAATGCAACTTAAAGGGTAATTTAATAAATAATAAGAATAATACTCCGTTATAATTACTGTTTTTACATTACTGTAATGGTGGAAAATACTAATAATGGGTAATTTAATAAATAATTGTTGTTAAATTATGGCTGTATCCTTTCTAGCAACAACCAAAATAAATGCCAACACTTAAAAAAATCCTGGTTGCTTTCAATTTTTAAGCTGAAACAATTAATCTTTCGAGTCCATTGAACTTATATTAAGTTAAACTGACTTATAACAGCTTTAAACAGTTAAGTTTGAACATGATTGACTTCGTTTATTAAGTTACAATGAACCAAAAACATTTGCTATCATGACTAATTGATCATGTATTTTTGTACAGTGTAGATGCCTGTATTGTGTATTAAATTACCCATTCTTTGTATTGTATTAATCACTACATATCTCACTCCAACCCTCACAGTAATGTAAAAACAGTAATTATAATTAGAATTATTTATATTATTTATTAAATTACCCATCAAATCTTATTTTATTAATGACTACCCCAACCCTACACCTATAAAAGCATGAATTATTGAACAGTGCCAAAAAAATTATGTTGATGTATTTGCAGTCTTTAAGACATTTACGGCAATGAAGTGATTTCCAAAAAATTGAATACATTTTTTTTTAACTATTACAATAACCTGTAAATATCAACTACCATTTTTAAAAAAATCTTTTGCTAGTTACATTAAAACAACAATATTGAAATAAAACCCCTAAACCCCTTATCCCTTTCAACCCGAGCAATGCCCCTGCTGGAAACAAGACAAAAACTCTAAATAAGCATTATCTGCAGTGTACCCTCTCTAAAAAATACAAGTAAACATCTTAGTTTCATTACTTTGCAAATGCATATTTTAAATGTATTAATATTGATTAACACCAAGGGTCTTTCTAGCACTGAAAGTAAAAAAAAAAGCTTTTTTTACTTGGAGTTTTGTCTTGTTTCTAGCCTAAATATCTAATAATTCGGAAATCTAGAAGCATTTTCTACACAAGATTTTTTTTTTTTAGATTCCAGAAATATTAGGTCAAAATTAAGTGAGTTTTTCCTTAAACCAAGCTAAATAATTTTCTTTCAAACCAAAAACAGGATTATTTTGCTTGTTTAAATGTAAATTTTAAAATAAGTTTGATAGTTTTGCTTGTTTTAAGGAAAAATCTCTTCAGTTTGACTCATTTCTGAAAACAAGAGTCATATTTACTTGTCTAGAAGAAAATGCTTCTTGATTTAAGATGAATTGTTTTTAGATATTTAGACTAGATACAAGACAACTCTTAAAAAAAGCATCATTTGCAGTGTACCCTCTCTTAAAAATGCAAGAAAACTTCTTAGTTTCATTATATTTGAAATGCATATTTTAATTGTATTAATACTGATTAACACCAAGAGTCTTTCTAATACTGAAAGTAAAAGAAAAAAAATCTTTTCTTGCTTAGAGATTTTGTCTTGTTTTAAATATCCAAAACTCAATTCTTTCATCAAGAACCATTTTCTAGAGCAGGGGTGCCCAAAGTTTTTCATATAAAGGGTCAAAAACCAAATATCATTATGAGCCGAAGGTAAATAATACTAATGGTATGATACCAAACTGTATTACATTTAAGGCACCATGGGTAATTTCCTAATTTATTTCATATTTAAAAATAAATATAAAACGTTACTAATCGTATTAACTAATGCAACATAACTTTTAAAATCATAACTTATTGCACTAAAACTTACCAGTGGAGTTCAATGCTAAATACACTCACCAAACTGTATTTGCTCACCAAAGTCTCCGCTCTGTCCTCTATCCTTCAGATATGTTCATTTAAACTAAATGTGACATTTAAAATACTTAATTAAAACATTTATTTTCAATTAACTTTTAACAAACAAACAAAAGATTACATTAGATTTAAAAAGACAATCTCGAAACATTCTTCCTCTATTCTCAGATGGGATGGCGGGCCAAATCAAAGGTTACCATGGGCCAACTTTGGCCCTAGTTTGGGCATTTCTGTTCTAGACAAAAAAGGTCTGTCTGAAAAAATAAATAAATGTTAAAAATACACAAGATTATTAGTAAAATGAGCAAAATACATTTTTTTCTAGATGATTTTGCTTGTTTTCAGAAAAAAAAGTTTTTCCTTGCATGAAAATGCTTTAGATTTAAGATTTTTTAGATATTTGGACTAAAGCAATTATAAAAACATTACATGAAGCATTTTTTGTAGTGTGACTGTAGACCAAATAAAGCAGAAGTATCTGTTTTTACAACATGTGCAACCACCATACTTTATTTGGATTACTCGATTCATGCTGCATATGATATTTTTGCACATGACATTGTTATTACAGTACAATAAGGACCTCTTGTTAGTAGGCTTGTTTAATTCTCTTATGAGGAGACTGTACAGGTGATGCATTATGGCTGTTTTCACACCACGCGTCCCAGCAGAAGTGGACGGCTCTCGGCAGTCGATCTCCGGTTCAGAAAGCTCCACAGCATCGAAGGTACTGAGCTTATTCCTGAAGCAAAACCGCTGCCCTCGCTTTCTTCTCTCAGTGGATGGTACTCCTTAAACCGCCTGAAGAGATACAATTTTTTAATGATTATATAAAAATATATATAAGAAAAAAAATATATATATAAGAAGAAAAAAAAAAAAAAAAAAAAAAAAAATATATATATATATTATATATATTTTTTCTTTTCTTATATATATATATATATATATATATATATATATATATATATATATATATGTATATATATATATATATATATATATATATATATATATATGTATATATAAGAAAAAAATATATATATAAGAAAAAAAATATATATATATATATAAGAAAAAAAACATATATATAAGAAAAAAAAATATATATATGTAAAAAAAATATATATATATATATATATATATATATACATAAGAAAAAAATATATATATAAGAAAAAAATATATATATAAGAAAAAAAAAATATATATAAGAAAAAAATATATATATATGTAAAAAAAAAAAAAAAAAATATATATATATATATATATATATACATAAGAAAAAATATATATATATAAGAAAAAAAATATATATATAAGAAAAAAATATATAATAAATTTATATATATATATATATATATATATATATATATATATATATATATATATGAAAAAAATATAAAAAATTTTTCATCTATTAAAAATGACTTGCGCATCAAAAGACAAAGATTTCATAATCCTCTCGAAATTAGTTTATAAATAAACTTCACATTGTGTATACTATTGGTGTCTTACTTGTATGTAAAAGCAATGGCCGCCAAAGCACAAACGAAAAACAGAACTCCGAGTGTTGCTCCAGCCGTGTTCCTCGATGAGTTTGTGTCTAGAGAAGTATTAAGAGGTCACACTTCAAAAGCAGGTCATGGAAAATACATGTTTAATATGTTTTGGATTGATTTGACACTTGCCTATAGCCACATTGAGCCGTGCGCTGGTCACAGCCAAGCTGACGTCGTTGGTCAGAGACACGTTGATGCAGAAGGTGCCGGAGTTGTTGAAAAACTGTCTGAGCACAATCTGACACTCGGGGGTCGGAGTCACGTCATTACACTGGGTCTGAACTGGGCTGATGCAGTCTGCGTCTGACACCACCGTGCACACTTGATTTGGGAGACTGCAGAGCAAACGAAGCAGAGAAATACCATCGCAGTTGTTCAGTTCAAATTTATATAAGTTCAGTTGTTAAATCAAATTGTGTACAGAGATGTGATACTTAAGCAGGAAAAATTAAATCACAGATTCTGATCACTCAAATCAGATTCAGGCCTTGTTCATACAGTATGTGAAAAATCCAATATGAATCGGATCTGGGAGATGCGGTGGTGCAGTAGGTAGTGCTGTCACCCTACAGCGAGAAGGTCAGTAATGTGGTAACAGTGTGTGAACATAACCAGCTTCTAATGCTCAAAATTAATTATTTCTAGTTTTTTATAAACAGTCTGCAGAAACACGTTGATTGATATTCTCCCTTCATACGTGTCATCAGATGGGGAAAGCCCCGCCCACTAGTAACCATCTCTCCTTCATTAGCATAGCACATTAGTCTTGTTTTTGATTCTGCCACTATGCTGGCACACAGGCATTTGTAGCTCCGCCCTCTTTTGAATCTCATTTGAATTTAAAGCGACAGTCTCCAAAATGGCACAGTAGGGATCAAAGTAGAGGTCTGCATTCCCGGCGGGACCCGACTAGATTTCTTGCGGCGCGGGAATAAATTTCCAAATAAATTGCGGGAGCGGTCGGTGTAAATTGTATTGGAGCGGGCGGTCTAACAATATTGTTTCCGACTCCCGGCCGAGCGAGTACGCGTATGTATGTGTGTGAATGAGAGAGCGTGATGCTTAATTTAGCTTATTTGTTGGTGTCTATGTGTGTGAATAGAGAGCGAGAGCTTCGTGCGGTCAATGTGTGTATGTGTGTGTGTGTGAATAAGAGAAAGAGCTTCAAGCTGTCTACGTGTGTGTGTGTGTGTGAATGAGAGAGAGAGAGAGCTTCATGCTGTCTTTGTGGTTGTGTGAATGAGAGAGAGAGCTTTGCTGTCTATGCGTGTGTGTGAATGAGAGAGAGAGAGCTTTGCTGTCTATGTGTGTGTGAATGAGAGAGAGAGAGAGTTTTGCTGTCTATGCGTGTGTGTGAATGAGAGAGAGAGCTTTGCTGTCTATGCGTGTGTGTGAATGAGAGAGAGAGCTTTGCTGTCTATGTGTGTGTGTGAATGAGAGAGAGAGAGAGTTTTGCTGTCTGTGTGTGTGTGTGTGAATGAGAGAGAGAGCTTTGCTGTCTATGTGTGTGTGTGAATGAGAGAGAGCTTCGTGCTGTCTATGTGTGTGTGTGTGTGTGTGAGAGAAAGAGAGCACGGGCAAGGTGGGTGGAAAATGGGGCGGGTCGGGCAGCGGGACAACAAATGCGGAATATAAGCAGGAGCGGTCTGGTTCAGACTAAGGCTGCTTTCACACCTGTGAATCAGAATTCAGTTGTTCCGAAACAGAGATTACAATTGTTACATTGTTGCTCTTTGCTCTTGGAGCGGTTCGCTTTCACACTGCAAAGTTTGTAATCGGACCAAAAGAGCTAAAACAAGTCACGTGCGAGTAAACTCTCCTCACATTGGTCAGAGTGTCAGGATTTATTCTGCAGCGTCCCGCTCAGCTGTCAGGAGAGGTGGTGGTTTGGTGGTGATTGACAGGGTGCGCGCGTGACGTGTCTGAGGAGAGACGCGGTGGGGAGGGGTGAGAAGGGTGCGCGACGATGCCTATTTGAGGACTGGGAGAGAGATGCGAGACTACCGGGAGATCATCACTCGTTTGTGGGCATCCGGAGACTCGCGAAACTTCCCACCATACTCATAATTCTCTCTTCATATAGCCATATGCCTATTACATATCCATAAAACACTGTGACATAACCGCGCTCGGATCGGATCGCTTTCTCACTGCAATCGAACCGCTCCTGGGTTCGTTTCAATCGAGCCGAGACCACCTCATTCAAGCGATCTCGGAGCGATTACTTTGGCGTGGAACAGAGCGCGATTGCCCTGTTCATATATGCCAATCGAACCGCGCTAACTGGGCAAACGAGACACGTTCTGAAACAAAAGTGTAGGTGTGAAAGCACCCTAAAACCTGCTGGAAGCGTGATTCAAAATTTTGTCCTGCGCAGATCTCTAGATCAAAGCTAAAAAGGGGCAGTTTCAATAAATTATTGGTGGGTTATTTTGAGCTGAAACTTCACAAACACACTGTAAAGACATCAGAGACTTATTCTACATCTCATAAAAAGGGGCAAAATAGGTCTCCGTTATTGTCTTGATGTGTGTAAAAAAGTCAAAACTGTGACAACTAAACTTACAATTGGCTGAACCGTGAAAAAAATCTATATTTCCAAAGTATGTGTATGTGCAGTCTGTAAAGTAAACCATGATGAATGAATATTTACCTTCCCTGACATGTGACTGTGAGATCCACCGCGTTCTGCTCCAGCTCTGTGGCCAGCATCACCACATTATTCACCTCCACAATCTCAACACTCTCTATCCCCTCTGAAATCATAGAAAAAGACTATAATAAACAGTGTATACAGTATGAACAGGCTGTCTTACGATCATTAATATACTATTTAGTGTTTGTAAATTTACACAACAGTCTTTATTAAACACTGTCATTTATTTATAGGTATAATCAGTATAATAAAATAATACACGTGAAAGGCTGATAGCACAGTGGTTCTCAATTAGTTATAGTCCTCAACATTTTGTGCATCTTTTATGCCAGCCCTACATTAATTATAATTTAAAAACTCTTGTTAACTCTAGTTTAATTAACAATTCACATTAATACTCTTTGCTTGTTGTAGCACTGTAGGTCCGCATCTGGGTTCGTTTGACGTTAGAGTTTGGTACGTTTAGCTAATGTGAATGCTGTCTTCTAAACTCGGGTGCATACTTGCAAACTGTACACGAGTCCGCCTGAAATAGGTGGTCTGTGGTACGGTTTGCGCAAACTCTGTTCTGGTTCACTTCTGATATGCATGCAATCATACCAAATAGCAAAAGTGAACCGCCAAATGTGCAACACATTTTAGATCTCATTTCATTTATTCATGCGTGTTTGTCTCTGTATCACCTAACGTTAACTTGGGTGGACTAACAAAGTGCACACACACAGTAATAACGTTGACCTGTATCCTCCAAAAAAAACTTCTGCAGGCATCGCGTGACGTTCTGAACGCTTTTAATTGTTGCAGCAGATAGATGCTAGTCATTCTTTTTATGTTAACAATACCAAAAAATTAAGTAATGACCACAATGTGCATAAATCTTACTATTTTGGCAACTTGGCTTTCGTGGCCATCCATCACCTATCAACATCTGATATATATACATACACACAAACATATATGTGTATGTATGTATGTATGTATGTATGTATGTATATATATATATATATATATATATATATATATATATATATGTGTGTGTATATATGTGTGTGTGTGTGTGTATACACACACACACACACACACACACACACACACACACACACACACACACACACACACACACACACACACACACACACAAACATATATATGTATGTATATATATGTGTGCGTGTATATATATATATATATATATATATATATATATATATATATATATATATATGTGAGTATATATGTGTGTGTGTGTGTGTATACACACACACACACACACGCAATCATATATATGTATGTATATATATGTGTGTGCGTGTATGTGTGTATATATATATATATATATATATATATATATATATATATATATATATATATATATATATATATATATATATATATATATATATATATATATATATATATGTGTGTGTGTGTGTCTATGTGGGCATTACTGGGATTGCATTGGCAGTATTTAAATTTTTATTTAACTGCTATCAATCTTATATTAATAACAAATTCTAGTGTGGAGAACTGCAAGGGCCAGTACTAAGATCATTGATATTTGTGCTATACATGCTACCATTTGCAGACGTTAGAACAGGAACATGGAGGCAGTTTTCACTGTTACGCTGGTGATACCCAGTTCTAGAGTTTGTTTGATGGAAAATACTAGAATAGCCTATAAAAACAACAACTAGAGCCTTCTTTGTAATATAATAAAAAAAGAGTTAATTATTGAACCAAATACAATACCAAAATGTAAACCTCGAATGCTAAAAATTCTGGATGTTCTATTTGGTCATTATCATCAGATAAGGACTTCTGATGTTAGTTGACAGCAAGCAGTCATTTCATTTTACAAAACATACTCTAAGTGTTAAATGAACTCCTGAGTGTTCTTAATATAATCAAGAATGTGACCATTGGACAACAGTGGGTTATGTAGTCAATCAAAAACTAAAATTCCTAAGGGGGCTAATAATACTGGCCGTAAAAAATATTTTAAACAATTATTTTAAAATTGTCTATTTAAAATTGTTTTGTGAAGTAAAGAATGTATGGGTGTTTCCCAGTACCGGATGGCGTAGCTGGACAGGTATTTGCTACGTAAAACATTTGCTGAAATAGTTGGGGGTTCATTCCGCTTTAGCCAAAGGAAAATGAATAAATAAATGTATTAAGAATTGTAATATATTATTAATATTAAGAATATTAATAATATATTAAGAAGTGTATGTATGCTAGTGCAATATTACCCTGCTAAACAATCCAGCTTAAACCACCCTAGGATGGTTGGCTGGTTTTAGCTGGTCAACCAGCCTGGTTTTGGCCATTTCCAGGCTGGTTTCCAGCCATTTCCAGTCTTAGCTGGTCAGGCTGGAAAGTGACCAGCTAAAACCAGCTTGACCATTCTGGTTTAAGCTGGACATAGCTGGTTTTAGCTGGGCTCCCAGCCTGGCTACGCTGGTCAAGCTGGTTTTAGCTGGTCATCTCCCAGCCTGTCCAGCTAAAACCAGGCTGGAAATGGCCAAAACCCCTCTAAAACCAGTCTGGTCAACCAGCTAAAATCAGCCAACCATGCTAGGCTGGTTTGAGCTTGATTTTTCAGCAGGATATTGTTCAGGCATTCATAAAAAAGTACTCACGGACAACTGTAAGAGTAGTAGAGAAGGATCCATAACGATAAACCATACAGCTGGCTTCTGCTGGCAATTCTGGTGCTTGCCGCTTTGCAATGATTAGCGCGGCCTGCGTTGCTTCAGTTCCTGCCACCAATTCGGCTTCCAACTCAGTCACTGCTGCCTCAGGGATGCTAGTTACACCTGTTAATAAAGAATCAACGTTAACAGATTAAACAGATCATGCATATTATCATTTCTGGACTCCTTCATAAAGCTATGGTCATCTATATGAAGTAGTTCACCAGTGATTGCGTTGGCTGCGTCATCGGCTTCAGCAGCGGCTTCGATAACTGTGTCTTCTGCAACATTAGCGACCACTGCATCTCCAGTCGGGGCTGCTGGTTCAAGAGCCGTCTGGACTGAGGTGGTGTCGACCGCTGCAGCAGCAGCTTCTGGGAGAACTGTGGCTGCCAGATCGATCTCAGCTGCTGGAGCTTCGGCTGCAGGTTCGGCTTCAGTAACCGCAGGTGTAGCTAATGCATCTGTAGCAGTGTTTTCAGCTTCGGCTGCAGGTTCGGCTTCAATAACCGCAGGTGTAGCTAATGCATCTGTAGCAGTGTTTTCAGCTTCGGCTGCAGGTTCGGCTTCAATAACTGCAGGTGTAGCTAATGCATCTGTAGCAGTGTTTTCAGCTTCGGCTTCAATAACTGCAGGTGTAGCTAATGCATCTGTAGCAGTGTTTTCAGCTTCGGCTGCAGGTTCGGCTTCAATAACTGCAGGTGTAGCTAATGCATCTGTAGCAGTGTTTTCAGCTTCGGCTGCAGCTTCGGCTTCAATAACTGCAGGTGTAGCTAATGCATCTGCAGCAATGGTTTCAGCTTCATCTTCGGCTTCAATAACTGCAGGTGTAGCTAATGCATCTGTAGCAGTGTTTTCAGCTTCAGCCGCAAGTTCAGCCTCAGTAGCTACAGTTCCTTCAACCACAGCAGTATTGTCCGCTTCAGCCACAGCATCAGTTGTGTCAAGAGTGTCTGCTAGGTCAACTGGATCAGTTTCTGCCACTGCTAAGTCATTAGCAACAACAGTGGCATCGGCTGCAACTCCCTCCTCTGCATTGGGAATGACATCAACTGGTTGAGGAGAAACTGCGACCACAATGGTATCCAGTGCTGTACCTTCATCTGACAAAAGGAGACAGCACCAAAATCCATGAATATTTTTGGATCCAAATGAAAATTTCATTCTAAAAATCTTTGCAGAACTCAAAATTAAAGGTACAGTACGTCATTTATTTCCACTAGAGGGCGGATATTCACAAATAAAGATAGTTGTATTATGCCGTGACCGGGATCCGCTACCCCGATCTGTTCCAGGACCTTGCAATTTACAAATGAAGCACTGGCTCTGACCAAGTATGGAATCATGGGAGTTGTGGTCTTCATTAATAGCGTGACGTGGTACGAAAGCAGCAGATCTTTTATTATGCCTCAATCCACCGCTTCCTGCTTGTGATCATGTGGAAAAGAAGCAGCACTGTTTTATCAGACTAAATACCTTTTAGGCTTCTGTTATAATGCTACCCTGTGTAGTCTAATGAAACACACAACATATTAAAGCCTTGCTGCTGTTGCCTAGAAAACCAAACCGGAAATGGAGTGTGTGTGATGTCATTAGCATAAACATCCAGCACACACTGTCTCAGTAGTTAAAATGGATAATTTCTCAGGATTTTAACAGGCCAGTTTGGGTTGCCAAATTTATTGTGTGTGTAACCCACTTGATGTTCAGCTCCAATCCTGCCTCCAATTTTTCAATGCTAATTTCACCCTCACGCTCCATTATGCTAACATCACAGCTCATTAGACAACTTTTCACCTCGATGAGAAATTTTGTTGCGATTTAACAACGTGTAACACGAGATCTCGTCACACCTCTAGTCAGCAATATATATACAACACTGCTCTAGTGGGTTTTGGATATTGTCATGAGAAAATCATACATATTGCACCATGAACGTTGATTATAAAAATGTACCTGTGACTGGAGCAGGAGGATCAACGGTAACTGCTGGAGTTGGATTGACTGGGCAACCAGTAGAGATGGCGGCCATCAAAATCACCTGTGGCCTGAAGGATCCGGGCGTGAGGTATGTGTGGGTTACGGTAGTTTCCCGAGAGATCAGAGTGCCACTATTGTCACCGAAATCCCAGTTGAAGGTGATGTCTGAGCTGCTGAGATAACTGCTGGGGTCGTGCAGATTAATGCTGAAGGCCACGGCTCGGTTCTGGATAAAGTTTTGGTCGCCCTGGTTGATGTCACCAACTTGGGACAAAGTCACTGCAAAGGGAATTTGGTCTAGAGAGGAAAAGCACATGAGCAATTTCAGTGTTATGGATCTGTGATATTTGCGGTAAAAACTTCAAACATACTCTAAATTTACAGCAAATGCATATGTTAACAGTATACTGAAGCATGTTTATATCTTACAAAACGTAAAGTAAAAAATATCTCTCAATGAGATTTATATTTTAAAGGGGACCTTTTATAAAGGGAATGTTTTATAACTCAGACACTAAAAAAACGCCCTTTGAGGCTTTGATCCTGATTGTGCCATTTTGGTGACTGTCACTTTAAATTCAAATAAGATGTGCTCTTTTTAAAAGAGGGCGGGGCTACAGATGCCTGTGTGTCAGCATAGTGGCAGATTTAAAAGGATAGTACATGTATGTAGTGGTGTCCCAAATGGCACACTAATGTTTTTTTACTAAGCGGAAATTCAAACCGTTTCCCTGATGACGTTTGACGGTCGCCAAATCAGTGAAATAAACGACCGAATTATCAAATAATACCTGCCGCGAGTATTGCCGCATTCACCACCGGGAGGCGCTATAATCACTCTCATAGGAGAATTTTGCTTTCACCATCCAAAATAAATAAAGTTATTCAACATGTGCGCCCATAGCTCCGCCTCTTCCGCTACGCAAGCAAACCTGCGGTCATTGAGTGCGTGAAGTGTCCATCATTACACACTTAATTTCAGCGGCTGAATGAGTGCATCATCCGGGTAAATAAAGTGCACTTATTATTTTTTAGAGTTTTCAGTGTGAACACACTACTTACACTATTTATACTACAAAATGGCGTAAAATAGTGCATAAGTATGCGATTTGGGACGCAGCTTAAATTTCTGTGCTAATGAGGGAGAGGTGGTCACTAGAGGGCGGGCTTTCCGCCTCTGATGACACGTACAAAGGGAGAATGTCAATCAAAGCGTTTCTGCACTGTTTTTATCAAGTCTGATTGTAAAAAAAACTAAATTAATAAATGTTTACCTTTAGAAGCTGGTTAAATTCACAGACTGTTGCCACATTACTGTGTTTAAACCCCTTATAAAAGTGTTTTTTGCATTATAGGACCCCTTTAAATGGGTTATTTTTTAACGTATAAAGGTTAATTTATTATTTTTGGGTGAACTATTCCTTTAAATGTTGTTCTAAAGGATGCAGGAAATTTAAATCTATAAACAACATACCAGTGATGGAGAACTGAGTGGATACATAACCAAGGGGAATGAACTTGTCTTTGCCGCGGCAGTGGTAAATCACCACTTCCATGCTGTAAGAACCAAGAGGCACGCTGTTTGTGTCAATGCTCAGCAGAGAAGAAGGACCATCAGCCACCTGCCAGTATTTTCCTGAAACACAAGAATATGAGTCAATTTACTTTTCAGATATTTCCCAAGTGATGTTTAACAGAGCAAAGATGTTTTTCACAGCATTCCCTATTATATTTGTCTTTTAGCTTGGCTAGAATAAAACATTTATTTAATTCATATTAATTAGCCCCGCTTAAGAAATTGTTATTTTTGGATTAGGTCTGTCTGAGGTATTGGGCGTGGCCAAAGAGCTTAGAATGACCAAGAGGCGACACTCAATAGAACGTTCCATTGCAACAGCAGCGCCCAGCAACAGCCCGGATTCTGCCATTTTGGGGTGAAAGCGATCGGCTGTCCAATGGATCTTATTGCTGTCGCGATGGAAAGCAGCTGCTTTGTTTTATATTTATTTATTTTAAAAGCGCATTGAAGCTGTGATACAACCTGAAAGACGACAATACACTTACTATCACAATCATCAGACTGACACCCAGTGGTTAAACTAGGTATTGCAGTAAAAATTCAACACACTTTTTCAACAGGTCCCTCCACCAATTACTCAATGTAAACAAAGGTAGCCAGATTGACGACAGGTGCGAGCGCGCCTCAGCTAGTCTATTGAGCCTAAAATATATCTACACACAACAAAATAAATCTTTCAATGTAAATGATTTTTTGTCCAAACCATCACTTGAAGTTTCTATTTTCGAAATGGTTTCTAGTTCTCGCATAAACTGCTCTGCCAACGATCACCTCAGGTACTGATTATGTGCATTTTTGTTTGGACATGCTATTACAATGTATGATGCTCAACTAATGTTTACGCTTGTAATATTAATATTATTTGCTAATTGAAAAACCACTTTATATCAATTTGTTATATTTCTGTCTGTGCCAATAGCCTAGTGGTTAAGTGCACAGACATATAGCACCATGGTGCTCAGGGTGATCAGAGTTCGATTCCCGGCTCAAGGTCCTATGCCCATCATTCTCCTCTCTCTTCTCCCAATGCTTTCCTGTCTGTCCTCCACTATCCTATCTCAATAAAAGCCCTAAAAAAATTCTAAATCTGCATCTCATTTCAGAGGATGCTGCTGTCCTGCATTTGTGGCGTTTTTGGTCACGGATGCATACATCGAGTCAGCCTTTATGACTGAAATTAAATACAGTGCAACCCCCCAGGATGCTGAAATATAATTGGGTAAACTGTTTTGGTCTCTATAACCAGCCCACTGCCAAAGACAGACATTGTGACAAGGAACGCACTGACTTTAGCATAAACAAATATCTTCACTTAGCATGTTTCTTAAATATCTGCAAACATATTATGGTACTAGCACCTTGCAAAATAATGAGTAAAATATTATATACTGTCATCATGGCAAAGATAAAATAATTAGCTATTATAATTAAGTTATTTTAATATTTAAAAGCATAAATGTTTGTAAAATAATTAAAATTCTAATCATTTTGTTGTCAGCTGTGTATGAAAGTAGAATAGGATTTGTTTTCTGACCCCATGTTTTCCACACATAGATGAAGCGTGGCTTTTTGTTGGAGGTCCTGTTGAAGGGTGTCCTGTCAGGAAAAACGCCGCTCCAGTCTTGAGGGATGCTGGATTCAGGATACACAGACTGGCCCATAGTATATGATGTTCCTGAACACAAAATGATTACGCTTTTGTCATTTGTAAGTTCATTTTAAAAACTTTAAAAATAAAATAAAAGACATGCAAGCTCTTATTTCTTCTGTATATTTGTATACTTAGTATATTTGATGTGGATAATTGTGACCTATATGCATAGTTTACATCAAGATCTAAATCATGTAAACCATTTTTAACATTGCATCTATTTTCTACAGAAATCAATAGTGGTGGAGGGAAAAAACAAAGTCAAATATTTGACAAACCATTTACAGTGCAGTTTCTGGCCCACACCACCTGTCCATCAGGGAGAACCGTCTGGTTCTGCGGGAAACGAACATCGATGTTGAAAGAGGCTTTTGCTCCAGTCAGTGTTGGAGAATCACTTCTGACTTCAAACGTCACCTCGCCACCTGAGGAAGAAAGGATTTAAAGAGGAGAAACAGGAAAAAGGTACAGTGGGAAAAAATAGCTTTTACTTTGCATTTATTTATTATTATTATTATTTTTATATATATTTTTGGCCTTTTTATTAGATAGGACAGTATTGAGAAAGGAAGCGAAGTGGGAGAGAGAGAGAGAGAGAGAGAGAGAGAGAGAGAGAGAGAGAGAGAGAGAGAGAGAGAGAGAGAGAGAGAGAGAGAGAGAGAGAGAGAGAGAGAGAGAGAGAGAGAGAGAGAGAGAGAGAGAGAGAGAGAGAGAGAGAGAGAGAGAGAGAGAGAGAGAGAGAGAGAGGGGGTAGGTTAGGAAAATGTCGCCGAGCTGGAATTCGAACTCGCGACGCCCTGACGTGCTATTGCACCATATGTCGGCGCGCTAACCACTAGGCTATTGCGTCGACTACTTTACATTTATGATTGTAACAAAAATATATATTTTTTAATTTCATTTCAAGTTTATTTGAATAACACTTTTGACAATAGTTATCGTTTTAAAGCAGGTTTACAAAAGGTGCACATTATTGCATTACAATCAAAAACGGTTATGGTTATTATAATAAACATCACTTAATTAGTTACTAATAACTTTAATTAACTAGTAACTAACAGATTTCACCAGTTAAAGTTATAGATAAACATGGTTAACCTGCAGTTATACATTTTTTTTTAAATTCAATGAGAAAAAACATCTATCAAAAAATAAAACTTCAATCAAAAATAAAGGCTAAATATTTATTTCTTAATTATTTCTCTCTTGATTTCTTCAATTTTTTGCAATAAAAAAGACCTTACCTGACTTAACTAACCTTGAATTTAAGAATGTTAACATATTAATATTGGAAAACAAGACAAAATGTATGTGTGCCAAATGTCCTTACAAATATAGTAGCACATTTATTTTAGTATTGTCCATGGGACATCTTTTGAGGAAAATGGCTCATAAATAAATAGTGAAAATGTAAAACTGCAGATGTGAGAGTTGGGTTTAGGGGAAAAGGACAGGACATACAGTATAAAAATAATTAGGTCTATCTATGCGAAGTCCCCATAGAGATAGCTTTAGTTGTTTTGTGTGTGAGAGTGAGAGAAATTTGAAAACCCCTTGATGACTTTATGCCAGATTTTTCTAAACTGTACATTAAGCAGTCATCAAATACTGTACCCTTCCAGCAGTCTCTGTATCTGGGGTCCCCGTCCCTCCAGACCGGATACATCTGTGAATTCCATGAACGATAACGTGCAAATCGAGTTCGGGATTCTGCAACCAGGAAAAAAAAGTGAAGTTGGTCTCATCTCCATGGATTAAAGTCATTAGGCAAGTCACTGTATAACAGTAGTTTGTGCAGTAGACAATTAAAAACAAATATTGCTTAAGGGAGTTAATAATATTGACCTTAAAATGGTTTTAAAAAAAATTAAAAACTGCTTTTATTCTAGCCAAAATAAAACAAATAAGACTTCCTCCAGAAGAAAAAAATATTAGGAAATACTGTGAAAAATTCCTTGCTCTGTTCCCAAACGTAATTTGGGAAATATTTGAAAGGAAAACTAAATTCACAGGATAGAGAATAATTCTGACTATGATCATTCTTAATTTACTGTTCTGTGCTCTTCTAGATGTTATGGAATGATAAATATTTGAGACTGAGGTTGGCGTCATAAAAGTTCACGAAGGTCTAGGATGAAAAAGCATGTGAATGTGAGGGAATAGATCACACGACCTCCACAATCCCACTCAATCCCTTTCATGTGACTTTCAGCTGAGCGTCTGACTATAATCCGCACTGCTGGAATGAGCTCAGATCCCACACAGACGCTCAACCTTCCCTTTAGACTTCATATTTTCATTTACCCATGTTTTTTTTTTTTCAGCCAAATCTGTATTTCAAAAAAACAACAACTACCTGTTGCTAGAGCCATGCGTTACAGTAGTAATCATTAAAAAAATTCCCAGTTCATCTTAAATCTTTTACGACAGGCCTCTTTGAGGGTAAAGTCTAGAAGGGATACAGCTTTGGATACCTTCATCAGTATAGAAATAGTATATTGTTTGTGACACTTTACAATAATAACTATTTTTATATTACCGTGAGCGTTTGGGTTTAGCGGTAGATGTTAACCAAATACAAATTTTATGTGTAATTTAATAAATAACTTGAATAATACTCTGTTTGATTACTGTGATGGTCGGGTTTAGGGTAGACGTAGAAATTAATCAAATACAATTGATGGGTAATTTAATAATTGATATGAATAATTCTGATTAATTTCTGGCCGCAGATGTATTCATTCTAGCAACAACCCAACATTTCTTAAAGTGTAAAAGTACTGTTTCTAAAGCAATGCAAGCACTTTCCAGTTTAGAAACAAACTTTTAGGGTTGGCCATTAATAAAATACAATTCAGGGGTAATTTAATAAATAATATTAATAATTCTCATTAACTTCAGGCCACAGCTGTATCCCTTCTATCAACAACCCTCTGCAACCCTACAGGGCACTTATTAAAATACTCTTATTAATATTAAAATAATATTAATATTTAGAAAAAGACCCTGGAGTGCTGCTGGGGGTTGTTATAGGACCTCTAAACTTTTATGACTTGAAATTAAATACATTGTAATCACTCTTAATTAAGTTACCATTCATAATTCTTCGCCCAATTAAAGGTTAAACCGTTAAGCTCAACAATGATACGGTTTTCAGTTGTGGATATTAGTTAAGTCAAAGTTTGCACTTATTGGTAAAGCGAACACAAAATGGCTGCAGTTTAAACTACACTTATGAACAAAACCAAGTGTTTGGTAAATTTTGGAATTCAATTTAAGATCAATTCAATCCCAATGTTTGGGTTGGGAATTGTCCAATTTGGGTTGAAAAATATCCCAGCATTCTGTGAAAAGTGTAAAGCACTCCAAATTCCTTTCAATGCAATTTAATTACACGTCTACATCCATCTTTTAATAATAAAAAAGCATTATGGCAATTGGTTTAAACAAAAAATGAAAAAACGTAATCAAACAAACACTTTCTACACTCTAAAAATGCTGTCAAATACAGACAAAGCCAATGTTGGGTTTACTTTTTTCAACTAAATATAAATCACTCTTCTTAACTCAACATTTGGGTTGGTTTGTCAATATTTTACCCAACATTGGGTTACAAGAACCCAGCATTTTTGAAAGTGTACAAGTACTGTTTCTAAATCAATGCACCCATTTTCCAGTCTATAAATAAACATTAAGAGTTTAAGGTTGGGGTAGACATGAATAAAATGTAATTAATGGGTTATTTAATAAATAATACAAACAATTCTTCAGACCACAGCTGTATCTCCTCTAGCAACCCTCTTTGACCCTTTATAACACATTGAAATACTCATTGAAAAAGACCCTGGAGTGCTGCTGGGGGGTGTTACAGGACCTTTAAACTTTTATCACTTAAAATGAAATGCATTGTACTCAATGTCAATGAAATATAACCATTCATGATTATTTGCCTAATTAAAGGTTAAACCGCTAAACACACTGATGATACGGTTTTCAGTTGTGGATGTTAGTTAAGTCAAAGTTTGCACTGATTGGTAAAGCGAACACAAAATGGCTGCAGTCTAAACTCCATTTAGAATGTCCTTTCTTGTTGATAATATTATGGGAGTTATCAAACTGCTTTTTTAAAGCCAATATTGGGTCAAATACAGACAAAGCCAATGTTGGGTTTACTCTTTTAAACTAAATATAAATAACACTTCTTAACTCAACATTTGGGTTGGTTTGTCAATATTTTACCCAACATTGGGTTACAAGAACCCAGCATTTTTAAAGTACACAAGTACTTGTTTTAGAAACAGTACTTGTGTACTTTAAAAAATCCAACCATTTTCCAGTTAAGAAACAAACATTTAGGGTTGGGGTTGGGGTAGACGTGAATAAAATACAATTAATTGGTTATTTAATAAATAATACAAATACCTCTTGCTAATTTCAGGCCACAGCTGTATCTGTGGTTTGTTGTGGTTGGTTTGTCCATATCCGACCCAACATTGGGTTACAACTTAGGATTTTTTTCATTGTTTCTAAAACAATGCAGCTATTTTTCAGTTTAGAAGCAAACCCTAACTCAAAAAAAAAAGTATATGGTTTTATTTGCATTCATTTTACTGATTATACTTTCACCTTTTATCCATATTATTCCATCATAACTTTTTTTTTTTGTTAATTAAGAAAAGGAACACTCACGTGAAAGAGCTCCTGATGCGAGGCTGAGGATGAGGAAGATGAGAGATGTCCACATGATGACCGCGTGCACTGATGACCACACCAGCACTGATGAAGAGATTTCCTCCAGAGACCCAAGATCCCGCACGCTCTTCAATATCAGCCCCCCCACAGTGGATGACATCATCACAGAGGCTCCGCCCACAGCCTGAGGTGTTCCCACAGATGACTGTGGCTTAGGAATGCTTTACACTTTTAAAAAAATGCTGGGACATATTTCAACATTAATTGCACAATTCCCAACCCAAACATTGGTTTGAAATTGGTCTTTTAAAATTATTTAAAAAACTAACCCAGTAAGTGGTCATGTCCCGAAAAAAAAAGGGGTTGAAATAGTTTAAGTCACAAATTTATTGATTGAAAAGTGTAAAGGTCTCAAGATCTCACTAATTATATAATGTTTCTAACTGTACAGTATATAAACTCACCGGCCACTTTATTAGGTACACCTCATTAGTACCAGGTTAGATCCCCTTTTGCCTTCAGAACTGCCTTAATCCTTTGTGGCATAGATTCAACAAGCTACTGGAAATATTCCTCAGAGGTTTTGCTCCATATTCACATGATAGCATCACGCAGTTGCTGCAGATTTGTCGGCTGCACATCCATGATGCCAATCTCCCGTTCCACCACATCCCAAAGGTGCTCTATTGGATTGAGAACTGGTGACTTTGGAGGCCATTTAAATACAGTGAACTTATTGTCATGTTCAAGAAACCAGTCTGAGATGATTCACGCTTTATGACATGGTGCGTTCTCCTGCTGGTAGTAGCCATCAGAAGATGGGTACACTGTGTTCATAAAGGGATGGACATGGTCAGCAACAATACTCAGGTAGGCTGTAGCGTTAACATGATGCTCAATTGGTACTAATGAGCCCAAAGCGTGCCAAGAAAACATTCCCCACACCATTACACCACCACCAGCCTAACCGTTGATACAAGGCAGGATAGATCCATGCTTTCATGATGTTGACTTGAAAAATCAATTTTTTGAAAAATGCTGACATGTTCAATACATATTTCCCCCACTGTATATACCCAATGCTAGATATAGCTTCATTTAATTTAGATTCTCCTTTTTCCCTCTCACTTTTACACCGTAACTATACAAGAACACTGTCATGATGACGGATCTGCAAATGTTCGTAAGCCCCGTCCTCTACACGTCTTCATCTTGTGATCATATATGGATTCTGCAAGAATAAGAGTCCATTCATCGATGAGGGAGATGTTCATGTCTGAGAGTCATATTTGCTGGCTGATATCTGTTAATATGACCCAGAGCTGCAGAGATGGAGAGTCACAAGATGAAGAAGACGCACAGACCGCTCAATGATGCTCTTTCATCACTGTTCTCCTTCACCTTCATCTATTTCTCGTCTTCATTCTTAGCATTCTCCTGCTGGTATTTGTGGTACGGTCAGTGGCGTCTTTCCCAAAAAATCTCTGCACTCAATTCAAATTATTGAGTACAATGAACGGGGGATACTGCTTAAGACTAATAATATAAGGAAATATAGCTAGGTCAGTTGGCATTTCTGTGTGGAGTTTGCATGCTCTCCCCATATTGGTGTGGGTTTCCCCGTACAGTCCAAACACATGCGCTATAGGTGAACTAAATTGGTCGTAGGGTATGAATGTGTGTGTGAATGAGTGTGTATGGGTGTTTCCAAGTACTAGGTTGCAGCTAAAAGGGTATCCGCTGTGTAAAAAAAAAAAAATGCTGGAATAGTTGGCGGTTCATTCCACTGTGGCAAACTCTGAAATAGAGACTAAGCTGAGGGAAAATGAATGAACAAAATAATAATAATAATATAAAATGTAAAAACTGCATAAATACTATTAGCCCCCTTGAGTCAATTTGTTTTTCGACTTGTGTATGTATTCGACTTGAATTTCACAGGAGGGCGAATAATTTTACCTTCTACTGTATAATTACAAGGTTTTAAGCAAAAACCAATAGCCACATACAATATTACACATCAAGCAACCTCTCAAAGCATTATACAGATGCTTCATAGAGTTGCAAAGAAGTGTGTGCTTCCTATGTAGTAAAACACTAGTTACAAATGCAACCGTAGTACTAAAAAAAGTGAAACACCCCTGAGGTTAAAGAGGAAAACTCCTCACATGAGCTGAACAACGGTTATCTCATAACCCGTGACGAGCCTGGAGCCGTTCAAACTCAAGCTCACAGCCTTTATATACGCTGTCGATGGGCTAAGAAAGTCAGATGTCCGGAGAAAATGAAAATATTGTTGATACAATAGAGCAAAAACGTGTTGAAAATTGTAAAGTCACTTGAACTGTTATGTATTTTTCTTTTATTAATTAAGACAATAAACAAAGGAAAAGTTATTTTACTTGAAGTAGTGAGTTTTTCTTTGTGTTGTTGTATTTGTCTTTTTTGTTGTGGTTCTTTTCTCTCCTCTATCTGCCGTCTTTCCGAAAGGTTTCATCATGAGCGCACAGGTGCGGTAAATCAGGTGCCGGTGTGGCGTGTTGGTGAAGTCCATTTAAACCGGAATGGAAAATCGTTTGGAAAGTCTCCTCTCTCCTGGCTTGTTTTGTTTATTTGTGGAAAGCTTGTGTTGTATTTGCTCAGTGATATTGTGGAATTTAACGCTGAGTGTCGAATACCATTAAGCTCAATGTACGGACACACATGTGATGAGGGGGGAGGTAAGTGAATGCTGTTTAATTTGTTTTAATTTATGTGCAGGTAAGAGGGATTCAAACTTAGCTAGTTGCAGAGTTCAGTATATCTCGTTTAAAGATAAATGTCAAATAAATTTGACTACGTTATTTCTTTGGTCAATCGTCTTTGTTGTTGTTGTTGTTTTTTCAATTGGAGCTGAGACTCTGGGCTCCTTCGTTTTAGAGGTGTCCTATTTAATCAACTTAAATTTAATTTATTGTTACAGGTCTGGCTTGCTTTGTGGAGCCGTGCAGAGTTTAGAAAACAAAACATGAAAATTGGAATAAAATTGACGCCACTTTTCTATAAATATTCTTTGTGTGTACTTAGAGAGGTTTTGTCTTGAAATGATAAAACTTAAAAGTTCGTTCTTTACCTATTTAACAACTAGTTCAATAACTCAAAACATAGTGCTTGTTCAATCTAATTTATAATGAGCTGAAACGACAATTCTTGACGTTTTTTTTTTTTTTTTGAGACAACCAGGGATTAATTTGTGCCTAGACACGCCGGAACCTCATTTTACCGATCCCCCTCCTCAACTGCGCCCCTGCCCCCGTCCGCTGTTCACTTTCACCAGCGACTCCCCAACACTCTTTACTTTCGTCTGCGACAACCCCCCGCGAAGAGCTCTTTGAGGAGTTGCGGCATATTTTTAAAACTTTTCGCAATGGACAATTAGAAGAAGGATCATGCTGCCTTAGTTCATTTAATCCCCTGGCTGACCAAAAAAAAAAAAAAAAAAAGACAATCTTGTAATTCGTCCTCCACAGAAAAAGACAGACTCTGTTTCTCAATTCCAAGAACATTGCGTTCTTGTGAAGACTTGTCTTGCAATGTTACTTCGGAAGAACGAACTCGGGAGACCATGAGAACAGAGAACGCTTCCTGTGAGAAATGAGATGCTGCGTTCTTCCTAATGGTCACATGACCTTCACACGTTTTTAACCAAAAGTTATTTAAACATTTTAGCATTCATACAACGATTTATTGTTTTTCCCCTTTTCACAATATATACTACGCACAAAGACTTTACAAATATACGTTGCACAATATAAAGCAGATTTTAGTATAAACTTCAGCAAAAAATACCCTTTATGCCTTTATTACGATTTTTATATTAATGTTATATTACCGAGCAGAACTGACACGCACCCAAAGTGAGATGAGGGACATCACAGCTACTGACAAGAAACGTTTAAAAATATCATACACAGCTGCTGAAAAAGATCGCCAAAGCCAAGAAAGCGCATACAATTGCACAAACTTTGATTTTGCAATGCTCAACAGAGATTGTCAAGGAATTATTTGGAGAGGATAAATCAAAACAACTGGTCATGGTATCACTGTCAACGGTATCATACGGTCAAACGCTGCATCGAAACAGTGTCAGAAAACGTGAGGAATCAGTTTTGTGCGCGACTTCGTGTTAATAAAAGCATAACAAATAACATGCAAGTATTAAATTGTAATTGGCTATATTTTTCCCTTATACACCAGTGTGAATGCTGATATTCTTGTTATTGAATTTCAAATAGGGTCAATTTAAAGTTGATGCTTTGCTTTTATATTATTTTGCTTTTATATTTTACATGAGGCTATTATTTGTGCATAAACATATCTAGAAATAGAAATAAACATATTGATTGTTTGAAAAAGACATTTTTAGTCATCATTACTGCAAACTTATATGAGCGATAAAATCTTTAAATGTTGAGGGGGGCCTTACAATATTGTCTGGGGGAAAAGGGGGTTTCGGGCAAAAAAGGTTGGCAACCACTACTTTAGAGAAGTCTAAAACATTTTAAAGCACCTTTAAAATTCATTCACTAAAAACAAATACTTTATTTATTTACTGCACAAAGGTACACAAATCTATTTGGGGTCACATAACCAAGCAGAGACGCATTCATCTGAAGCCCTCATCAGTGAACATGCCATCTCCTGCATGAACACATTAAGCAGGCCGACATTTATTTAGATAATTCAGTTTATTTTTATTTCTCAGAAAAACAAAGATTGAGCTGCGGGAATGAGGGAATTTAACAGTATTTAATTGTGATGAAGGGTGATTTTGGTTTTGCACGCTAACATTTTTAAAGTGAGGCTCCGGTGCATCAAACTCCCAAAATAACAAAGCAAACAAACAAAGAAATGTTAAATGAGATTGAAAATGAATGAACAAAACGTCTCAAAACATTAAAATATCAAAGTTTTCAGAGTAACTACAGACACTCAGGAAAAAGTCACACGTAAAGAAATAGAAAGAGAAGGTGGAACGTCATTTGTGATTGTGTTGTGTTGCTTTAAATCATCTAGTTATCTTCTTCCTCCTCATCACTTAACACTCTGGTATACCTGCGCTTGGCTGGGGCAGCAGGACTGTCCCGCTCTGAAGTCATGCTCCTGGATGAAGGATCCACATCTGAAGTACAATCAGGAGAAAAATAAATGGAAACACGTACATACTATAATTCACTGCATGGATGGATGGATCATTCCTCTGAATGAGAAATGTCCAGTGTTGCTTGCTGAAAATTTAAGTTCATTACCTTTCTGATCATCATCTTCTTCATCATCATCATCTAAAACTCTGCTTCTTTTCTTGGAGATTTTCTGCTCACTGAAAAAACAAACCATCAAAATCACATTACATATAAGATATTCAACTTCAATATTAAGAAGCCACTTAATAACCCCGTCAACATCGCCACTAACCTCGACTCCACACTATCAGAAATGTCCTCCTGTGATGGAGAGTCTTAGAGAGAAAGACAGAGAAATGTAGTTCAACGGCTTCATTTGTGATATTTAATGACAGTCATTTAGTTAAAGCACATGGTCAGTAGAAGCTAGGAATGGGCCGGTAGAAGATTCTGATGGTCTGATGACCTTGGATATTAATAGATGGATTGAAACAAAGATAGATAGATCTAAAAATGAATTAATGGCTGAAAAGAAACAAAGATAGATCTAAAAATGGATAGATGATAGAAACAAAGATATATCTAAAAACTGATGGATGCATAGATGATAGAAACAGATAGATCTAAAAATAGATGGATGGATAGAAACAAAGATATATCTAAAAATAGATGGATGGATAGAAATAAAGATAGATCTAAAAATGGATTAATGGATGGACGGAAATAAAGATATATCTAAAAATAGATGGATGGATGAATGAATGGAAACAAAGATCGATCTAAAAAAGGATGGATGGCAGGAAAGAAACTAACATAGATCTAAAAATAGATGGATGGATAGAAACAAAGATAGATCTAAAATGGAGGATGGAAGGATAAAAATAAAGACAGATCTAAAAATGGATGAATTAGTGTCATGTTCACCAGTGAACAACCACTAGATGTCACTGGTAAACATTCACACTCATTAAACTACATATCAGCCATGTTATGGACTACAACACCCAGTCATGCCACACACACAACCGGTTCCAGATCCACACTGATTGCACTCTCACAGCTGAAGCCACTCACACAATGATTATTTGGACTATTTAAACCCCTCTTTTCCACACACGTTGCTGAGTCTTGTTAGCTGTATCAGTGACAATACAACGCGTTTTCCTTTGTCTGCCTTTGCCATGTTTTTGATTATTAGCCTAGCTTATCCTTTTGTCCTTGTCTGCCACCTGCCTTTTGACCTTTTGCCTGTTATTCGTCTACGATTCTAGATTGTCTACATATATCCGTTTGCACCTGAATTGACCATCGATTGCCTGACTGGGTGTTGTAGTCCAAAACATGGCAGATATGTAGTTCAAGGAGTGTGAATGTTTACCAGCGACCTCTGGTGGTTAGCGATCGCTGGTAATCATGACAAATAGAGATCTAAAAATGGATGGATGGATGGATAGAAACAAAGATAGATAGATCTAAAAATAGATGGATAGATGGATGAATATAAACAAATATACATCTAAAAATGATGGATTGATAGAAACAAATGGTGAAATCTAAAAATGGAGAGATGACTGGAATCAAAAATAGATCTTAAAGGGTCACGAAACACCAAAACACATTTTTTGAGCTATTGACAGTCGTATATGTGTCCCACACTGCTAAAAACACTATTAGGACACCTATATTTCACTAAAAAGTGTAAATTGGTTGTTTTTGCGTTATTTCAAGCAAATTCGTACTTCCTGTTTGAAACGAATTTTTGAAGCTGCGTCACGGTCATGACATAATAGCGTGTATTCCAGCGTGCAGACTGGGCGTCTGTGCCAGAGTGTGCCTTATTACGTCTTACAGTGTGATGCATTAATGCATGAGTAAGCCTTGGTTCAAACCAATCAGCGCGCTCTATTGTGCAACTTCATTAATATTCATTAGTGTCACCGTCTTTACACCACAGAGACGCCACGTAGTGTTGGCAAAACAAGCGTGAAGTGTTGCTTTTAAATTTTGCTGCAGTTAAGTTTCGTTTTCATTTTCTCTCTGTGAGAGCTCAGACTCACGTGTGGATTAACAGTACGCGACGCGCGACAACAATAACTTACGTGTCTAAGGGGGATTATTGTTTACCTGAGAGCTGTTCTCATCTGCAAACGCTGAGATCTGGATTCCGGATGTAGTCTTCTCTTCAGACGCGGCTCTAGTTGCTGGTGATTGTCCTGTCTCTACAGATTTGGTAAGTGAGCGACCAGTGCTCTTTGTTTATTCAGTTTGTTCGTTTCGAATTAAGTTAACTATTGCACTGAGGGCAAACATGTTAGCACCGCATTTTGTGACCGGAATAACACACGCGGCTTTCTGACGTTACCTGCCGTGTGCGTCTAAGTTTCCGGGAAATGCAGAGTTTTTTTTCTGTCATTCGCCGTGCGGTATCAAACATTGCATGAAAAATACACGCTTAGAGCAGATCCTCGAATCAAATATCGCGTTTGTCGCGAGGGGCATGAATGAATTCCCTGAATGAAAGAGCCAAACTGCAGTTAAAGTCCACCATTTAATAATTTGGCAAATAATTCGACTACAGATGTCCGTGTAGGTAAAACACCATCTCTTTCTCCTGTGTGTGTATTTTGACTGAAACTCGCGCGTGCCCAAATAGACACTCCCACACCCTCCCACTTTAGTTCCTCCGACACTCCCCCCTAAACAGAGCTGGACACCCCCACTTTTCTGACTTTTTCCAAAGTGGAGGTGTGAAAACACCCTGCTGAAACGAGGGGGTTTCATGGCCCTTTAATATAGATGGATGGAGAGAAACAAAGAGAGATCTAAAAATAGATGGATGGATGGATTGATAGATGGATCTACAAATTGATGGATGATGGATGGACAGATGATGGAAACAGATAGATAGATCTAAAAACAGATGAATGGATGGATAGATCATTGCAATTGACCAGAAATGTCCTGAAAAAACTAGATGCCATTTCGAGATGTTGATGATTTGTTCATTACCTTTCTGATCCTCATCATCTTTGTCTTCATCATCATCTAAAACTCTGCTTCTTTTCTTGGAGATTTTCTGCTCACTGGAACACAAACCACCAAAACCACATTATGAAATTAAACTTTAATATTAAGAAGGCACTAAATAACCCCGTCAACAGCGCCACTAACCTCGACTCCACACTATCAGAAATGTCCTCCTGTGATGGAGAGTCTTAGAGAGAAAGACAGAGAAATGTAGTTCAACAGCTTCAGTTGTGATATTTAATTACAGTCATTTAGTTAAAGCACATGGTCAGTAGAAGCTAGACATGGCCTGGTGGAAGATTCTGATGGTCTAATGACTTTGGATATTAATAGATTGAAACAAAGATAGATCTAAAAACAGATGGATGGACCGTGGTGTACCTTGAAACCGGTTATCATCCCATGCCTAGATGCAGCATGCTCACCTTTTGGTTTAGCAGAGGTATGTTTCCTCTGGCGGGACAATAGCAAAGCTCTCAGTGCTTGAGCTCTCATCTCTTGATCATCATTTTCATTCTCATCATCCTCCACAGATCTGCTGTCCTTCTCCTCAGAGTCTCCTTCAGCTCCAGTCTCCTCCAGCGGCTCTAGAGACGCTGCTAATGTCCTCAGCTGATTCACACTCAGACTGGAAGAAATCCTCCAGAAGGTCTCCTGATAAGGGCACATGAGAATAAACCACCAACACAAGCTTTTAAACAAGGCAGGTTCTGTTGTGGAGTGTTTGTTCATCACTATAGATGGGATAGCACACGATATATGATGCATTTCCATTGCCATCCTTTTTTGATATAGTTCAAGCTTTTGTGAGCTCTTTCAGCTCAAGATTAATTCAGCCAGTGTTAAAGGGAACGATACAGAAAGTCATTTTTAGTAACAGTGATTAGATTGTAAAATCAATGTCATATTAGATGATTTATGTACAATTTTAGCTGTATAGATAGACATGAACTGGTGTCTACTTCGATGCTTAAAACTAAGAATTTTTATAGCATATTTGATTTTTTTTTTCAATTTGTATACTTGATTTTAATTTAAAAAAAATTTCTATTCTAATAATTTTTTTCCATTTTATTAAATATATTTTTTCTAATTAATAAAATTTTTCTACAGATTTTTTTCTATTTTGTTTTATTTTTTAAATATTTTATTTAATTCTTTAATATTTAATAAAAAAAATTATTACACTTTAAAATTTTATTTTTAAAATATTTTATTAAACATATTTTTTCTATTTAATTTCTATTTTGTTTAAATTTGAAAACATTTAAATTCTTTAACATTAACTTTTTATTTTCATTTTTAAAATATTTTATTAAATATATTATTTCTATTTTAATTAATATTTTTATTTCCTATTTTATTTTTCTAAGTTATTTTTTCTATTTTTTTCATTCTTAAATATTTTATTTCATATTTATGTTTCCATTTTTTATTTTATATTTTGTTTTATTAGATTTTTTTTCAATTTTATTTCATTTTTTAAACATTTTATTAAATCTATTTTTTTAGTATTATTTTATTTTTCTATTTTGTTTCTATTTTATTTAATTCTTTAATATTTTCTTTAATATTTATAAAAAATAAAAATAAATAAATAAAAATAAAAAATTACTAATGTTTTGCTTCTTACACTTTCTTTACATACCTGAAACTTGCCAATAGCACTTATTCATTGTTGCTCTAATAGTTGTATAAATTGCATCTGCTAAATGACTAAATGTAATATTTAATATTATATTTTTTCAGTTTTATTTAATCTTTTTATTTCTTATTTTATTGTTCTAATATCTTTATTTTCTACTTCATTTAATTATTAAATATATTTTTTTATATTTTATTTTTTTAAACTTTTTTTTATATTTAAATTTTCTTTTATTGTGAGCTCTGCTGCAATCGAGCCTTAAAGTCTTAAGTCCTATTGGGCACTCTCCTCTTTCAAATAAACAAATAAATAAATAAATAAATAAATAAAATATACAGAAAACAAAAACAAATATAAATAAATAAAACTTAGACTTGTATACTTAGTAACTTGAACTTGTCATAGCATTTTTATACTGTTACTCTCTGATGATTAGAAGTGCTTCTTTTATCCTCACCTGTAAGTCGTTTGAATAAAAACGTTTGCTCAATGAATAAATGTCAAATGTAAATATAAACTAAACCTATAAACTAAAATATAAACTAAAACCATAAAAAACAGGGCAGTTTCTGAAACCTTAAGTAATATTTGATTGTGAGAGGCTAAAAATACCCTAAACCAACCTGTCCTTCTGAGGGTGCACGGATGCCAACCGCACGGAGAAGTTTCTGGAAACACCTGTTCTCCATGGCGTCCTCGTTCTCCTCTGTCAGAGGAACCAGTGCCACAGGATGAGAAACACCTGCAGAAACAGACGACATATTACATTACACTGCTCTCTAAAAAGCTCCATTCTGATTGTTTATTTACAACACCGAAAAGTCAGTTATTTACCAAAAGCAATGGTGATCTATAGCAACACTGTCAAATATCATCATCCCTGTATTCGAGGCAGTTAAGTGCACACAATTATTACATAACATCTTCATTCACAAACACAATCAGTTATGTCTTTAGTAAATTACATGTATAACTTTATACTGAATTATTAATGTTAATCAAAAAAAAAATGCTCACTATTTTTTTTATTGTTTAATTTTAGTTGTACTTGCTTGACTGTTTAATATCAAAGATAAAAGGTGAAGAACTAATGTGATTATTAATATGTTAATTAAAAATAGTTCTTATAATTTTAATTATTCAACATTCAAGTTATTTATTAAATTTACTTGATATAATATTGGTTCTATAGGTTGTTTTTCATTATAGACTTTTCTTTCAGCTGGAAACACACAAATGTGAATGTGAAATCTTGACCTACAATTTTAGCTTACCCAATTCACCTATAGCGCATGTGTTTGGACTTAATAACTGGAGCACCCAGAGGAAATCCAGCCGAGGCTCGAACCAGCGGCCTTCTTGCTGTGAGGTGACATCGCTACCCACTGCGCCACCATGCCACCCCAACTCTCATTATAAATCACTTTATCGCTTTTAATACTCACCGTCCTCCTCGCGGTCATCTGCGGTTCTGTTCAGTGAATTCTGCAGCCACAGGACAGGCCCGGACAGACCTGCTCACACACACACACACACACCAGTCACAATCTCAGCCGTTATTCAGAAAAGAATCAAAATCAAGTCCAATTCAGAACCTTCTAGCTGTAAAGCCTGAACCATCTTTCTCAGGCTGTGGATCTTCTCAGAAGAAATGTCTCTGCTTGTGCTCTTTTGGTGCTTTTTGGCTGATCTGACAGTCTGCTGCTTCTCATAGTGTTGTTCATCTTCATCTTGATCAGATTTATCGTCATCATCCTCGTCATCATCTTCTTCATCCTCGATATCCTTCTCCTGCATCTCTCCAGTCATATCAAAGAACTGCTCCTCTGTCTGAAATCAATATAAACGATTTGTATGCTCCTTTAAAAATGCAACACTCCATGTGTCTCAGAAAAACAAACAGTGCAATTCTGAGTGTTCCTCATTCAGGTTAGTGGGCTTGACAAACCACCTGTAGGAAACCCTCTTTCCTCTTCAAGTGCACCAGACACTCTTAAGCCTGATTTATACTTCTGCGTCAAGTGACCGGCGTAACCCACGGCGCAGGCAACGCGCGTGGCTGTGCATTTATACTTCTGCGCACCGTCTCTGTCGGTCTGCATTAACACTTCCGAAACGCTAGTTGGCAGTGAGGTGTAAATGTTCCTCTGTGTCGAGTTTCTTCTCTGCTTTTTTGCTTTTCCTGAACACTTCCTGGATGTACAAGTGGCTCAAACTCGCTCATTTTGAGGCAGGAACCGGCGGACGTGCAACAACTTTAACTATGAGGTAAACACAAAACAAAACTTTCCATCAGGAGCTCCTTCACGGGACTCCACACTTGTAAACAATCGCTCGCGCCATTCGCGCGGCTCTCGGTCCCGCCCAGACTCGTCAGCGCTACCAAGCCGACCAATCACAGAGCTTACGCTACGCGTCGTTGCGACGTGTAGTTACATTTTTTGAGAGGTCCACGTCAGTGACGACGATGGCCACGGCGAAGGGCTATGCGTCAGCGCCGTAGCATACGCCGATGTTTGACGCAGAAGTATAAATCAGCCTTTAGGGTGCTTTCACACCGGTTTTGTTCCGAAACAGGGATTAATATTGTTACAATGTTGCACTTTGTTTTTGTTGCGGTTCGCTTTCACACGGCAAAGTTTCTAAACCAGTGGTGGGCAAACTTTTTAGACCCGAGGGCCACATCAAGTTTTGCAAACCAAGTGAAGGGTCACATGTCAAACTCTTCAAAACATAACTTAATTATAGTGGCGGTATGCATGGAACATGTAATATCGGACAGAAACATGTCACATTAACACAAAACAGATTTTTTTAAACATTATTAAGTCAAATTTACAAGTCAAATTAATTTGCACTGTTATTTATATTTACTTATCAATCATCATAAAACAATAAATAATCCCTTACAAAATATAATAACAATGTAATAATTTTAACAGTTGAGAATAGAAAAGATATTGTCTGATAGAAAAAAAAATCCCATATTAATACATTAAAAATAGTTCTTAAAGTTTATTATTCAGTCAAATTTACAATAATCTATTTTGCACCGCTTTTAGAATATACAGATCAATCCTCATAAAACTTGATGAAACCACAAATCTTTGATAAAATAACTTTTTAAAGTGGATGTGTGCATGGAAAATATATTCTATGACAAAAATGAACACATTTAACCAGCAATTATTATAGAATTTGAGCTTGTATTAATATGCTCATATCAATCATAAAACTATGAGACAAAACGAAAGAAGAATCTTAGATTTTGTGATTCCAAGTCATGTTATGATGAGAGTGTTAGTGTGAACAACGAGCCTGGTTCCCTCTCTTCGCAAGGGTGTGAAAGTCTGCAGTGTGCTACGGCAAAAACGTGAGGCGCAGCATGCGGTTAAAACGCGAGGTGCACAAGGCGCATAAGCAGCGCGCAAAACCCTCACGGCCGTTAGCAAACCATTCAAAAGTGGCGCCTCTTAACGCATGAAGTGCATTCAGTGTGATCAGCCAGTCGAGTGCATTTTAATATCCGAGATTAAATGTTCAAATTCTACGGTTGTGCTAACTGTACCGTGTGCAATACTGCCATCACATGGCGTTCACTTGTAATTGCATCATTAATTTAGTAAATTCTGAATCAAACCATTAATCAGAAGCAGAATTTTAAAAAAAGCCTCACGAGCTGGATGAAAGTGTTCAGCGGGCTGCATATGCCCCGCGGGCCGTAGTTTGCCTACCTCTGTTCTAAACGGACCAAAAGAGCTAAAACAAGTCATATGCGAGTAAACTCTCCTCATATTGGTCAGAGTTTCACGGTTTATTTTTCAGAGTTCTGCTCAGCTGTCATGTGCCCTTATTTTAATTTATGGCAATGAGCAATAAGACATTACATGCGAAAAGCTGCACTTTAATTTTGAATGAAGACACCCACAGACATCGTCACAGAGTTTAAATCAGAGGTAAGACTTTCTCATAGAGCTCATGGCTAGAATTATGCATTATAGGCTTTACAGTATCCGCTTGGTGACGTGTTTGTGACGTATGTAATACTGTTTCCGGGTCCAAGCCACCATTCATTTGAGTGGAGAGATCATTCGTTTATGATCACTTTTTATTTATATCACACATTAAAGTTAATTTTACATAAAGTCATAGTGTACACAACAATCCCTGCTTGCTGCATAACAAATACCAAAATTTTAACAATTTATAAAACAATGAATCACTTTCTGGCCATCGGATATTAGGCACTGACATATATATTGCGATCGTGACTTTCGGAAGTATTAAATCGCTTTGTAAACGTTTATTATTACCATTTCATGAGTCTCCCCATTCAGTTGAATAGAGTGCTTGGACCCGGAAGCCGCTCCGCTTGACGTCACACTTAACAAGCGGATAGAGAGAAATAACAGATAAACCAAAACTGCAGTTCGGTCAGTTTTCCTAACAAATAAACATGTATATGATGTTGATGGACGCACCATTCCTGTGCTCTTCCCGTGAGTGCCGCGCTGTCTCTTCTTGTAAAGTTCTTTGCGGTCAGACACTAAACCCATGCTGAGGATCTTGTCAACGATTCGTGCTCTTGAACGCTTGGCTGTGATCCGCTTCAGGATATTTCCAAGCACATCTGAGCAAGACAGAGAAAGAGGAAATCAAGGCAAGGTAAAGTGGAGATGGTTCATTTTTTCCAGGGCATTTTATATATTATATATGGGACTGTTTCACACACCGGCTTTACAAATTTCCATTCAAAGCTTTCATTAAAATCAAAGAAGTCACTTTAAGAAAAAAAAAAAACACTAAAAGTCATGATCGTTTCAGGTATTTTGTTAAATTCAAATTATTAGTTGTTTATAATTAATAAATTTACTTATATTATTAAATATAATTTATTATTAAATGTGATAAAATGTTTATTCAGTGAGGTAATTTGAGAGATTTATTAGATTTACTAAAACGAGATTTTTTTTTACTATAAAAAGATGGCACTTCTTTTTATTTCTCTTATAGTTATGACATGATTTCATTTGATTTGAGAGAGAACTTTTGCACAAAAGTGTTTTAAAATAGTTTTTAACCAAATATAAACCAATTATCATTACATAAATAAAACCTTATATGTATACACCAACCATCGGAGTCTTGAAAGTCCTCAAAGAGCCCCTGAAGCTCTTGCTCCTGTTCTTCAGTCCAGAGGACGATACGAGTCCCTTTCCTAAACAAATGCATGAAAAATAAAATCATTTCAAAATTAGTGACTTCAAGTAATTAAATAATATATTCTAAAATATTCGTAACCACGCCCCTTTTACCGTTTAGTTTGCTTTGAGGAAATTAACAAAAGAAAGTCCCGCCCCCTACTCAATATTCAGTCCAGTTGGAGGTACATTACCAAACCAAAAGAAAAATTTCAGCAACTTCCTTTAAACTAACAAATTACACTTATAAAACATTCTATCCTCACTATCCTCCTCACCCGCACTAAATACATTTTTAATCCGTATATCCTGCATTTTGCATTCTGATGATTAGTGAACACTACATGGAAATGCATGGCTGCTTTAATTAAATATGTTTAACACAAGCTAAGATAAACTTAAAAATAAGGGAAAAAATATTGTTGTGATTTCATTAGAAAACTTTGTGGCCAATCACAGTGTTTTCAAAATACGAGCCCCACTTGCATAGTATATTTAAAATAATCTTAGATGAACTTTAAAATAATGGAAAAATATTGTTGTAATCTCACTAGAAAACTTTGTGGCCAATCAGCCTGTTTTCAAAATAAGAGACCCACTTGGCTGTGTCTAATACAAGTGTTATATAAACTTAAATATAAGGGGAAAAAATGTTGTATTTTCACAAGAAATCTGTGGCCAGTCACTCTGTTTTCAAAATAAGAGTCCCACTTGCATATTATGTTTAATACAAGCTTCGATAATCTCAATGGAAAACTTTGTGGCCATTCAAATGCCATCTGGGGTGTGCATATCAATGCTTCTGTGTGGAGTCTGTGCTTTGATCAGATTGGGCTCTTATTATTTAGTTATGTCTAGGTATATCCAGATTTTCATTCTTTGAAACCTTTAAAGTATTGGTAAAGGTACCCATACTATTTTGAAAGAATCAATTTAACATAAGTTTTGAAAAATAAATAATAATAATAATAAAATCCAGCTCTAAACAGAATCATACTTCTCTTTCTTCAAATCCTTCACGCTGTCCACCAAACCCATAGACACCAGGTGTGACACCACTTCACGTCTGGTGCGGTTGCTGCTCAGCAAAGGTAACAACGTCTCGACGACATCAGGCACTGAGCAACAACAACACAGAAAGATCATTGAGATAGAATCAAATGACCAAAAGATAGACACTGGGAATGAGCGTGACACCACCTCCAGAGTCCTTGTGCTCTTCATACAATCGCTGAAGCTCTGCTTCTTCCTCTGGAGTCCACTTGGATTTTTTCTTAGAGCCTTCCCTGATGTGGCATAAATAAACAAACATATTAATCACACATAAATAGCTGAATTTTTTTTTATCTAATTACAAAAGTCCAAACTAGCGATGCAGTCAATCTACATCTACCATCACTATTAGTTTGGTGGTAATATCTTGGTTTGAATTTCTTGATTCTGTTGAATAGACTGTACTTTTAAAAACTAGCTTTACAGTACTAAACAAACAAACAAACAAACAAAACAGTATCAGTGTAACTTTCATAATTTACTTGGTTTTCTTGATTTTCTGCTTTAAAGCAACTCTTCAGTGTGGAGCTAGGCAATATTAAATCTTTTTTTGGTATTAGTATACGTAAAAACCCTCAACACATTAGTACAGTAAAGTTTGGTTTACTTGAATTTAGCATGACTATTTTATTTATTTTAAGTCTTTAAAATCTTTAAGTCTTCATTGTTTTAATGTCCATTCACCCTATAACTAGCTGTATAGTGGAAGGTTGTATATTTACCAATTGAACAAAGTCGGTTACATTGATTAAAGCCACAAGACCATCAAAATGGTCATTTAATATTAATGTCTCTGATAATATGAACTTAATTTGAAGGCTGCAGCTTTCTAGTCAAAAGTAACAAAGTCATAAAGGTCTGTACAAGACAATAACGTATTGATTTATGGAGTAAAACAAAACAAAGACTTGGCAACTCTAACTTGAACTATGCAAGATTACCAATGTCAAACAACGAATCTGTATTGTTGTTGTTTTTAAACTACGTAAAATCAATCAAAGTGTTATTAATTCACAGTCACGGATTCCCAAATGCTATTGAGTAAAGCGATTTTTGTCAAGCACATCTTGTCAGTGATGTAGTTAAAAATCTCCAAAATGCTGAAGGGCGCTTCTATGCGAAAACTAAAAACACCCACATCGAAGAAGCCCAGGAAATCCCCATAGCATTGAACTCCAAACTTTGAAGATTCATCTGCTTTCATTGATTTAGCATAATTAATAAATACACAACTATAGTATCATTTTAATGAAGGATTTATTTGACTCGACTGAAATTATGAAGTGAGTTTGGAGTAAAACATGCTATTATGTGTGGTAACATCCCCTATGCATTTACTACACAGATCTGTAGCTCATTGAGAAGTGATGCAAACAGCTGTTGTTATTAAAGAGCGATTATCTGAAAGTCATTATAAATTTTGAACGTGATTGTGCGTAGCTTGTCAGTGAACTAAATCTGAAAACTGGTGGAGATTTACTAGAACTGACTTTACTGGTGCATGAAAATTATTTTTGATTGATCGTCCAGCCCTACAGTGCATTTCTTATTAAAACACACGTGCAGTTACCCGTCTTTAGTGTATCCCTCGGTCATTTCTCTCACAGCACCCACATTCTTCCAGAACAGCAGCTCCACAAATGCTTTGTTGTTTGTTGCGGCGAACACAAAGAAGCGGTTCAGGACATATTTAGCAAATTTAACAAGCTCCTGCAGAAGGAAAAAAAAATGAAAAAAGGAATTAAATTATCTGTAATTTGATTAATTATTAATTGCTATTATATTTATATATAAAAAATTATCTAAAGTCGAAGACAAAACTATTAACCCTCCTGTAAAATTTTATTTCTTATTAAAATAAGAGATCTTTCAAATCATTTTTTATATAATACTTTTAATAACTAATTTATTTTATCTGAGCTATGATGACAGTACATAAAATTTTACTAGCTATTTTGCAATATATAGTATCCAGCTTAAAGTGCAAATCAAAAGCTAATATTGACCAAAAGCACTTCTTAAATAAAATTTTTTTTTTTTACTTCAACCAGACTAAAAGAAATAAGGCTTTCTCCAGGGCCTTTTCTCTGGAAATACTGAAACAGTTCCTTGCTCAAAAATCCTCAAAATCACTTTGGAAGTATTCGAAGAAAAAAAATTATTCACAGGAGGGCTAATAATCTTAAAAGCTGAAGAAATTATATAATACTTCTGCATGTGTCAAGTTATACATTAACAGCTGAGCTAAAGTAATAAGCAGGATAAAGTACATCCAGGAGGTTTTTAATCACAGAATAAAACCTGACAGGTTTATCGGCAGCGCGACTTGAAGCCCATTACTGTTGCCACAAAACATTGTTGTTTTGAGCCATAATAGTTCATTAATTCTTTTAATTAAACGCAAAGCTGACAAAATTGAAAATAGCTGATGGAGTATACACTAACCTGAGCATTATTCAGACAGAAGATGCGCCAAACAATCAAAAACACAAAGCTGACAGAAACTAAAACAGCCGATGGAGTATACACTAACCTGAGCATTATTCAGACAGAAGATGCGCCAAACAGTCAGAAACACAAAGCTGACAGAAACAAAAACAGCCGATGGAGTATACACTAACCTGTGCATTATTCAAACACAAGATGGCGCCAAACAGTCAAAAACACAAAGCTGACAGAAACTAAAACAGCTGATGGAGTATACACTAACCTGCACATTATTCAGACACAAGATGGCACCAAACAGCCAAAAACACAAAGCTGACAGAATTGAAAACAGCTGATGGAGTATACACTAACCTGAGCATTATTCAGACAGAGATGCGCCAAACAATCAGAAACACAAAGCTGACAGAAACTAAAACAGCTGATGGAGTATACACTAACCTGCGCATTATTTAGACACAAGATGGCGCCAAATAGTCAAAAACGCAAAGCTGACAGAAACAAAATCGTCTGAATGAAGCATATACTAACCTATGTTACAGATAGTAAGCTATCTTACAGATCCATATGAATGTGAGTGCAAGTATATGGATGTGAAAGTATTCGCAGACGGTCAAGATGATTCGAAGATCCTAGATGAGCCTGTGTTATTTAGCAGTTGTTATCTCTAAATAACATGTTGGAATGTTGCGACTGACCAATCAGAATCGAGTAACAGTGTAAAGCATCAGTGTGTTACCTGATAGGCAGCCGCTGCTGGATCTCCCAGAATCTTATTAAACAGAGAGAAGACAGAGAGCTGGTAGAGCAACGCCTCCATCTTCAGATCCACAGCCAGCCGATGCAGCATGCGGGTGACGCAGTGGTTGGTGTGAGGAGAGTTCTGAGAGTACGAGCGCAGCAGGATGACGTACGGACGCACAATGTTTGGATGCGCAAACCTCTTGATGAAATCTAAGAAGTTGAACTCCGTCTCAGACACCGCGACAGACTCCAGCTCTTCCTCTTCCACCAGCTCATCTCCATCCTCTTCCTCCACAGCAGAATCTAAAGGAACAGTTCCTACACAACACAATGACAAAAAATCTGTCAGCACACTGCCCTAGTAAAATTGCAGTGTAGTTTGTAATGGAAAAAAAGCAAACTAATTCATCAAAATGAAATCTATGTATTGATTTATTTGAATGTTTATGTATGTATATTAGTTATTGTCCCTTTGTAATTTGCATTTATGATGCTGTTATGCAATAAAAAATTCAGATGCAAGTCTGACAATAAAGTTTTGTTTTGTATTGTATTTTATCGCTGGGCAATATTTATTGACCGAACACCATTGTCAAAAAAAGCTTGGTATAAAGGCTATAGTATTATTAAAATGTTGGTGCTGTGTGCGCGCCTCGAAAGCAATGCCAATAAGCTTAGTGTGTACAGTTACCTTTCCATTGCACACGACATTGGGACACGACTGTCGGAGTACGCCCCCTTGTGGCAGTCACACAGAATTTTCTGTTTTGTTGTGCACCATGGGAGAGAAGCTGGATTCTCGCGGTGTCCGAAATAAAGGAGAGCAAAAGCAAGGGCTTTTATTCCCCATCCGTTCACCGTGGTTGAATGAATGAATGAATGAATACTAAAAACGTATAGACCGCAAATAATTTTGGAGTGAATGTGGAGACAACATTAAAAAATAATATTTTTTTGTTACTCGTTTACGAATAAGAGTGCTTTTTAATATACTTTTTTTCTGATTCAAAAAATCTACTATTTCTCATGTCGCGTGCACGAATCTACCACACTGGAATACATCACATCCGCTTGGACAGTCGCATATGGTCTAGTCGCACAAGTTAAATATTTTAACGGATCCACAGCTCAAATCAGATCCGAATGTTCTACAAACAGATATGATCGAAACTCCACGCAGCTCCCGGACTACTCTCCATTGGAAATGAATGACTTTCGGTCTGTCATTTGTCATGTGCAATGGAAAGGCGGCTGAAGTTTGTCATTTACAATGCACCTTGTGCACATTTTCCAGGCGCTCCAAGTTTAAATAAATTTAAACTTTTCGGAATGCCACAAGCGCACCACGATTCATGCAAGTAGAACCATTCATTCTGGTTTGTACAGACACATTTGATACACATTTCAGTAATAACTGTAGACGAATTACCTCAATCACGGCGCACCCAAACACTGCAGTACTTTTTACTTTTCTACACAAACTTGCGTCGGAGCTGCAGCAATAGCTTGCCTGTTTGTCATCCTTTGAGAAAACGCTTGATGGAAATGTAAATATAAAAATGTCGCCAGAGTGGCTTTTTGGTTTCTTTTCTTGTGCATCCAGCCTCAAGCTCTTCATCTGACAGATCGTTTAGCATAGGGGGTAATACAGTCATTCAACTGCACAATTTGTAAGGTTGCAATATGTATTTGAATATTGATGGCTGCCTCAATTACTTGAAAGCTCAGATCTGATTATCATAATTTGTGTTGTTTGAGGTTTACTGTATCATTGTTATTGACACCTTACAGATGCTGATCTACTATTACCATTGCACACAATTTGTAACATTTTTTTTATCCATCAAGTCTCTTTAACAATTATGTTTAGTTTATTATAAAGAGATCAGATATGCTGTTTAAACATTTTTGTTTTTGACTATTAAGACTTTTTGCCTTAGTGATGTTGGTAAATTAAAATAAAGAGGTAGAATAATAATAAAAAAAAAATCCCAATATTCCTAATTGTATTTGTTAAAAAAATATTAGATAATTATCGATACCGAATGGTATGAAACGTTTCATGATCATTTTTATTGCAGTATCGCCCAGCCCTAGTATTGTAATAATGTTGCACAATAAACACAATTAAAGGAGTCAGTACCAATAATATTTCTCAGACTGTTGATCATAAGAAATAGTGCACAATTTCAAAGATCGGAATCCTGCTGAATGATTATAAAGTGTAGTATTGTGATATTACTAGGAAGCTTAGTGAAAAGTATCTGCTTGAGAAGTTCCAGTTCCTCCTCAGGTTCAACCTCAACAGATCCAAACGTGTCTCCTTCAGGCCACACCGCCCTGAATCAGCGAAAGAGAGAAAACAATAAACCTTCAATATTTATAAGGTGAAAAAACAGATTGTGTTCTACTAGTAGCACAATTATGGCCCTGAATATTTTTCAAGGAATTCTATCAAAAGTTAAAAACTCCAGTATTGTGACAACACTAATGTGTACATATCAGGATTATAATTTTTAAAGTCGTATTTGAGTCCCAACCCGATGACAATTACACTCACGGTGTAACTCAGTGACAAATGGCAACATTGAAGAACACATATATGCACATACACAATTTATTTTAAGAGAGAAACTGGTGCAATGATCGTGAAATGTGAAAAGATACTTCATGGGTGCTTCAGTGGTCAGTTCCTTACCGTGCAGCACGCAGTAAACTCAGAGCTTCAGGTCCTGCGCGAGACATCAGACAGTCCTGGATCCTGACCAGAGCTTCAGTCCTCTGCTCATTTACTGGAGTGTCTGACGCGGCATCAAAGGGCACAGCGCCCTCTGTCAGACTCTCTGGCAACTGCAAGACAAACACACACAACATAGCTAGCTGTATATTACATAGACATGTGCATACATAAGGAACCATTCAAAACATCTCATTTTCTTTTAGGTTTTTCACTGTGGTTTAATACTTTAGTACCACTTTACAATAATGTTGACATGGTTGATGTCAGTTATTGTTTTATAATTGATCATTTTACTTGTGTTTTTAAGGTCTGATTTTAAAAGCATTCAGGAATTTGAAATGGTTTAGTTTGTAACTTTTGTAACAATTTTAACTAGAACCTAAAGTTTATTGATAAACTTTGATGTTGGCTTGAGAAAGCCAACGTGACTGTGCTAGGACTAAGAATGGCAGTTGGCAGGAAGCACGGTGGCGGTTGCTAAGTGGTTGCTAGGCAGTTGCTAAAACAATTATGGCATTGTTAGGTGGTTGCTAAGCAGTTGCTAAATGGCAATGCTCGTGTACATGTTTGATCAAATGCTAATACTTAATAGGCATTTCTAGCATATGTTATTGCATTTAGATAATCATTCATAGCATGTAGCTAATCGTTATTAGCACTTGGCTTTCATTATCATTGTTACCATGCATAGTACACAGGAAGACCCATTTGCTAGCATGAGTCAAACAAGCCAATGCCCAGGTCCCTACGATGTTCTGATGTAGAGATGTTGCTATTTTTAAATGGTGGCTAGTTTATACTGTTTTATTGCTATGGGGACATTTGACAGGTTAGTGATGATACATCAAAGCTTCTTGGCAATATGAGTGATCTTAATCAACCCCAATGTTTCTATGACAGTCTTTATGAGTGTCAAAAACTGGACTTGAACATTATGTATTCCTGGTGTTGGGTTGCAGCTGGAAGGGCATTCGCTGTGTAAAACAAATGCTGGATAAGTTGGCGGTTCATTCCGTTGTGGCGACCCCTGATTAATAAAGGGACTAAGGGAATGAACATTATGTAAAAATGGCTTGCCGTATTTTTTTGAAAATACAATGCTTAATAAGTGTGAAAGTGATACATGCAAAAATGGCTTGCCATATCAGTAAAAATATGGAGTTTAAGTCAAAAATGGCTTGCCTTATTTTGAGAAAAATAATGCTTAAAAATACTTATTGGAAAACTATAAGTCTGATAAACCTTAAAGATATAGCAACAAAATCTAACACATCTAAATACAGCTTTTGGCCAAATTTGGGGCTTGTATAATTTTTTTAATCTATTTTATATAATTATCAAAATGTAATATTTAACATTTTTTATTAAGAAAACAATAAGTCTTATAGGCATGAGGAGATATAGCAACAATCTTGAATGCAGAAGGCACATTTTGACCACATTTGGGCCTTGTGGCATGAACGGTCTAGGAGGAGATACATTTGTTTTCAAGGACAGAGTAGTATAACAGTATGTTGGCTTTCTCAAGCCAACATAACAATGCGAGTTTAAATTACATTTTACATGACATTTATTGCTGCACTACTGAAAGAAGCAGCAGGTAATTCACTCTGAATCTGCGTCTCATTTTGGAGTCTGCTACTGTCCACCAAAAGTCACATTTCGGTCACAGGCGCATGCTGTGAGAGCCTTCCTGACTAACTGAATGAATGAAATACGCTGTTTTCCACAAAGGCAACGCAGAGTGTTATAATATAACTGGCTAAAGTGGCAGTGGGTGGTTTAAAAAAACCAAAACAAAAGACAGACTTTCTGACACGTATTGCACATTTTCAAAGCAGAATATCTGACTTCATCATCGTTTTTTAGATAACAAGAATGTTTATTTGGCATGTTTCTGAAACATCTGCAAAATATTATGGTATTTTTATGCTTTAAAAGAGTCAAAAATTGACATACAGCACCTTTAAGTTACTTTTCAAAGAAACTAGAAAAGTAAATTTAATTTCAATTATGTAATTACTACTTACTTTTTTGAAGTAACTAAAAATTGTACAATATGCTATATTCTAATTTAGTTATGTAGTAATTAAATACTTTTTTTGACGTAACTAAGCATACTGCATCCAAAAGAGTTTTGTGCATTATTATTTACATTATCTTTCCTGATTTTCTGTCTCTCACCTGAAAGCCTGACGCTCTGAGCTCTTCAGACACGATCTGCCATGACTGCTCCAGGTCTTCAGCGGAGGTTTCCATCTCAGGTTTCTTCTGGCTACGCTTCTTTCGCTTTACTCTCTTCTTCTATAAGTAAAATAAAAAAAGTACACATACTAATTTCTTGCAGTTCAACTACCACCAATGTAACAAAGTATTAAAGTCTGCATGAACCAGACGCTGGAACTCTTTTTTTCATATTGTGACGGAGTTCCTAGAGCAGGGGTGGGCAAACTCGGTCCTGGAGGGCCGGTGTCCTGCATAGTTTAGCTCCAACTTTAATCAAAAACTACTAGCAATGTGAGCTAACAAAATCAGTATGGCTAGTTTTGATTTCATATGTACTTTAAGAAAATAACGAGCATTTGAACACTTTTGTCTCTCACCTGCACCACCAGGTTGTTTCGGCCCTTGCAGAATCTTTCCAGCATCCTGAGGAACAGATGAGCCGACTCCACCAGATCTCGGAGAAACGAGCGAGGCTGCAATCGCTCGTCATACTTGCGCAGGAGAGTTAAAAAGATTTCCCTGAACTCCATCAGATAAAAGATATTACCTGCACACACCAGAGAAAATTAAGTGAGGGATAATCAATGAACTGCAGAGCATTACCCTATTTTAAATGCATGATGTTGAGGCAAAGAAATTGCTAAATTTAATGCAAAACTAATATATACAGTTGCAATCAGAATTATTAGCCCCCCTTTGAATTTTTTTTCTTTTTTTAAATATTTCAAAAATGATGTTTAACAAAGCAATTAAATTTTCACAGTATGTCTGATAATATTTTTTCTTCTAAAGAAAGTCTTATTTGTTTTATGTCAGCTAGAATAAAAGCTGTTTTTAATATTTTCATAATTATTAGCCCCCTTTAAGCTATATTTGTTTTCGATAGTCTACAGAAAAAAAAAATGTTATACAATAACTTGCCTCTGTCACTTTAGGCTATATAGAAGTGTCTTGAAAAATATATAGTCTAATATTATTTACTTGTTATTTAACTTATTATTTAAATTATTTAAGATAAAATAAATCCGCTATAAGAAATGAGTTATTAAAACTATTATGTTTAGAAATGTGCTGAATAAATCTGCTCTCCATTAAACAGAAAACTAGGGAAAAAATAAACAGGGGGGCTAATAATTCTGATTAAAATAGTATTTTTTTTTAAATATATAAATATTACAAATATTTAGAGGAGCTTTTAATATATATTTTTAAATTGCCATTTACAGGGTTTATGCAGGAATCCTAAAGGTAATTTCAATACCGTAAGACTTATTAAAGACCTTCTCATAATATTTCAAGACATCATCACCACTTAAAATTCTAATCAGTTTCAAACCTTTAACTTAATAAACTGTTGTAAATAAACATTCATTCATTCATTCATTCACTTTCTTGTCAGCTTAGTCCCTTTATTAATCCAGCGGTCACACACACTCCTACACTAAGGACAATTTAGCCTAACCAATTCACCTGTACCGCATGTCTTTGGACTGTGGGGAAAACCGGAGCACCCGGAGGAAACCCACGCAACCGCAGGGAGAACATGCAAACTCCACACAGAAACGGAAACTGAGCTTAGGTTCGAACCAGCGACCTTCTTGCTATAAGGCGACAGCACTACCTATTGCGCTACTGCATTGCTATTGATAATAAACAGTTGTAGTTAAATAAACCAATGAAGCACAACCATGCAATAAAACTCAGATAAGCTCGGAAGAAACAAACTTTGATAGAATAAATTACACGGTTGCTTTCAGTGACAGGCTTTAGCCACTGTTTAAACTCATCTTTCTCCAACCGTTGAGTACACAAACGTACAGTTTCCCATTTTGACGTCCATTTTGCTCAATGGTTTCGCTACATGTGGAGAGTGTCACATCACCTTCCCATGTTTGTCGCAAATTACATGAAATAACCCGGGCGAAGGAGATTTGCCAGAACCAATCACGTAGATTGAGAAAAAAATATATATTTATGCTTTCTTGGAGTCAAACACTGCTTGAACAAATTTTAAGACCTCGTAAAAACGCGATAAAGACTTTTAATACATTTTCAGGGCCTTAGATGTCTCATAATTGATTTATCAACTTTTAATACTTCTAGAGACCCCGGAGACAGCATGATTTAGTTACCATTTTTCAATTTTCCATTTGTACTGTTTTATTATACATATTAAAATATTAGAAAAATCAACAATATATGAAGAAAATTACAGTATTATTTTATATGAAGTTGTGTTGTGTTGTAAGTGAACACACACAAACTCATACAGCCCAGTACATAAACACTGAAACAAAATCAAGACTTCCTAAACAGCACGATATCGCCTCTTAAAAATATTGTTTCAGAAGAAGAGGAAAGAAAAACATACTCTTGATGACGCTGGAACTGTGGCGGATATTCTCATCCTTTGAACGATCCATTTCATTTACGGTGAGCAGCAGCTCCTGATAGGCCTTCAGAGCCAAATGCATCCTGAGGAGAAAAGATGATTGACACGTATTACATACAATTTACATACGCTCATTCGTTTATTTTCCTTCGGCTTAGTCCCTTTATTTACCAGGGAGCGGAATGAACCACCAACTTATCCAGCATATGTTTTACACAGTGGATGCCATTCCAGCTGCAACCCAGTACTGGGAAACACCCATACACATTCATTCACACACATACACTACGGCCAATTTAGTTCAATTCACCAATAGCGCATGTCTTTGGATTGTGGGGGAAACCGAAGCACCCGGAAAAACCCACGCCAACACGGTTAGAACATGATAAACTTCACACAGAAATCCCAACTGACCCAGCTGGGACTCGAACCAGCGACCTTCTTGCTGTGAGGCGACAATGCTAACCACTGAGGCACCATGTTGCCCTTAAATTTACATAACGTGAAATATTTGTAACTTTTTTTTTTTACGTCAAATGAGGATGTTGGTTCTGTGAAAATGTGAGTTTATACACATTTTTACAACAAAATTCCAAGAATTTCAGGTAAATATTCATGAGCTAATGATTATGTAATGTCAATAATAAATAAGAAAATTGCACATTTAAAATACAGTATATTATAAAATACATAACAATTTATGCATTTTTATATCTAAACAAACGATTTGATTACTTTTTTCGCGCCAATCGAAATGCATCACATGACTTACTTTACTGTGCAAGTCTGAGCCCGACCCGACCCTGTCTAAAATGACAGAAATTAAGCCCGAGCCCATCAGGTCCCGCTGGGTTCGGGCAAAGATCTTCAGCTCTACCCTGGACATTGTAAACATCTTGTATAAACCAATGTTCATATACAAGAAAAGTTTACCAGACCTGCGAGACCAGGATGTGGCATCACTCTTGTCAGTGAGCATCATCTCATAGTAGTTGGTGATGTTCTTCTCAATGAAGTGAAAGGTGCGGATGGAAATAGTCTCGGACACCACATCCGGTTTGAAGTTCTGCAGACGGTTGAAGGCCATGAAGAAGGTTAAAGCCCACATATAGTAGGTCTCATCATGCTGCTGGGCCCGTTCACGGATCAACCCCTCCTGGTGCACAAAACAAAAAATGAAGAAATAGCACAATCATGTCATATGTTTTTATATAAAGGCGACTTAAGTGGTTTAAGCACATTTGTGTGTCAGCAGTGTTAATATAGCCAGCCTCCAATGGTGAAAATTAATTCTTTTGATTTGTTATAATCACACTTGATAAAAACCAATGACTGTAAAAAATATGGACGACGCGACAGCCCTTTTTCCCATTGAACGCCTTGAGGGCAAAACGCCTGCTTGACAGGCACAAACTGTCGCAAAAGACTGCTGAAATTGGAGCCAGACATGCGCAGAAGGATTGTCTGATGGAGCCAGAGGAGGAGCCGCGAAAATGAGCAGAGTCGAGCTTCCAATCAAACGCTTTATGTAAAATAAACCACGCCCCCTAAACTTCTCAGCATGCGTTTGCTGTCATATCAACACAAATGGATGTAATAATGTTAACAAATATGAGGGTTTTATATATTCAATCGCGCCAGCTCCAGGCCGCAGCGCATAACTTACTCGCGGCGTCGCGGGCTGATTCCGGCTCGCATGCGGCAGCGCCTGCTCGCTCGGCCGCCGCATCTGGCTCGATTGACTCGGCCTGGTATTGGGTAGTGAGTCCAGGCATCCGGAGTAGGTCCAGCAGAGGTAACATTAGTCAGTCTGAGCTCTAAGAGATAAGTCTCCGGCAGGCGAGAATCTAGCCGGAACTGTATTTTGCTATCTGGGTGGCTAGGCGTGTATCAGCAAACTAATAAAGCCCGAAAAAAGCCCTGACCTTAGCGAATAAAAAGTGTTCCACCAGGATCATGTATGTCAGAAACTATAGTTTACTGCTGAACTCATTTTGTCATGGTAAAATAACACAGAAATCGAATAATAACATTTCAGTCTACTTCAGTCTCCTGCCGAAGCGCAGACGCCGCGCTTTGAGAAACTGTCAATCACAGCTGTCAATCACGATGACACGCCCAGCATTAAATTACTGCTAAAAACAAACTGTTTACAAAAATGAAGATCTGCACCTATTTCAGCACAATAACCAGTGCCTTAATCGACCAGAACTATCTTTCGGGACATTTTATTGCAAGTGTAATATTTTTTTTTTATTTGGGCTCAAGTCTCCTTCATTAACACGGAGGAGGCGGGCTTTATGACTTGTACTGCAGCCAGCCCCCAGGGGGCGATCTAACGGCCGAAACCTTCACTCAAACGTAGGCTTGCGGCACACTTAATAAAAACAGTCTGCAGAAACAGTTTAATTGACATTCTCCCTTTGTTCGTGTCATCAGAGGATCCTCCACACTCAGCCCCCATTACTGAACAGCCCTTCATCCATACTACGTGACCATGCATACACACGAAAACACCACGCGTGTCTAAGCTCCAGGCTGTCAGCGGGTATTTTGAGCACAAAACCCCAGAAAGCAGTGCACGTCGGACAGTTTATCAGGGTTCTCAGTGTCTCACTATAGTTGTTGAACGTGATATATAATTCATCTGTTACTATCTAATGTTCCTTCAGTCTTTTGAATCTATCAGGTAGCGTGTCACAGCGTCAGTACACTGCTTCAGTCTTTTACTTTCACACTTGTACTTAGTAATTTTAGTGTAAACCTCAGATACTGTTGGTTGGTTCCTGTTTGTTGGGCATCTTTTTTTACCAAACAAGTTTGGTGACGCCATTATAATGACACAGATCACTCAGCCTATTCAAGCCAGAGTCCTGCGGAAAAAGTGATTGACAGGTGGTAATCTGTGTGTAACTTTTCTTTGATTATCTTTAACTTATTTATGATTTGTTTATGAGTAAAACAAAGACCAAGCAGGTCAGGTAGTTGAAACGGTAGGCTACAAATAATTAATCGGTTATGAATTCATTAATTACTCATAAATATTTAATTCACCGCCGCCTATGATGATGATGCCATCGCCCATCCCGATATTTCACATTAGACATCATACAATGCCAAATTGGTGGAGATTGCCCAACCCTAGTCTAAACATAAAGCAATCCTGAAAAACTATATATCACTAGAAAGCTTAAATTTTTTTTGTCTCTGACATACATAATTCTGACTTTCCACCAGCAGGTTTGCTTATGATGAAGGTATCATTGTGGGAAAAAATATTTCTCAGCTTTTATATACATTTGAAGAAATAGTGACATGTCCAAAATTATTTATACCCTTTGCAAACGGTCACAGTCTATAGAAAAATCCAAAGTTCTCTACTATATCAAATAGTCCAAGCTGTTCCAAAGCATCCTAATTACCCTGGTTCATTGGAAACAGCTGTTTTAATCAACTCAACAGGTGAAAAAGAAGCTCTCTATGGTTGGTTTGTGGACAGTCATGGCTAAGACAAAGGAGCTCAATGAAGACCTGCGGCTGCGAATTGAGGCTGCTCAGGAATCAGGGTTATAAGACCATATCTTAATGTTTGGAAGTTCCTGTAGCTACAGTGCAAAGTGTTATTAAAAAATACAAGATGTTGTGCACTGTGAAAAATCTCAGAGGACATGGTCGGAAGCTAAAAATGATAGCTGTGCTGGTCAGGAATATAGTAAAAGTCCAAGGACCACCACCACCAAGGCCATCTTGATGAATCTGGGTTCTGCTGGTGGCAATATGTCAAGGCAAAAGTCAAAATTCGCCAGCAGTATGAAACATTTCAGGCTTAAATGTATGTATATCTTTAAAATGAACCAAGCTTTAATCTATGCACCAAAGCGTTAAAGATTGGCATTATTTAAGGTAAACATGTTGTTGTCATTTCTGTGTTTAAAAAGTGTATTTCATACAATTAAATCTCTAAATGGCACACCGAAAGACTTTCACTGATTTAGATGTTATCTTAATTACCTTAACCAGGTACATGAGACGATTATAGCAGTTCTCCAGGAAGTCAATGCAGAATTCTCGCAGGAACAGACGTACGTTTAGCGCAGATCGTCGATGGCTGTCCGAGTCTTTAGCCATCTGCTTGCGCTTGGGTACACGTCTCACAGCCTTCCCCAAGTCATGAGAATAACTCTTAAACTTGGGATAGAAGACAAAAACAAACATACATGTTAATAACACAAAAGTATTTCTAAAACCATTAAGCGAAAGGGTCAAATTTGCAACAATGAAGTTATTGTGGTGAATTATTAGAATGGTTAAGGGTTATAGTAAATCATTAGTATTATTAGATATTATGGTTAAGTTTCTGCAGGTATTTAATTTTCTTGTTGCGAATTACTGCTGAAGCCTTACAATATTACAATATTAACAGGATATTGACCTAAACTGCAAAAAAGAGCATTGCTTTATTGTACATTCATGTTCAGAGCAAATAAATGTTTTTAATAAATATATATTGCAAAAAGATGATAAAGTACAACAGGTGACAATCAAGTCCTAATATTAAATAATAGTTAATGCATTAACATGCAACAGTAAATGCTTGTTTTATTGTTTATTAAATGTTTAGTTAGACAGTAAACTAAAACAGTTAAAAATATATATTTTTTAAATAACAAAAAAAAATTACACTTACCCATATTATAATTATATGTTAAAGCCAATTAAAAACAACCAAATTGTATTGGTAGCTAACTAAAATTATTATTTTTAAATAATAAAAGGAAACTAAAATTACTAAAAATAAATGATTACACATGCCCATATTATAAATATATGGCATTGTTAATTAAACACAAATTTTATCACAGCTGAATTTGCCTGGTCATTAACTATATTTATTGAAATGATTACAATTTTTTAATACGTTATTAAACATCCAATAAGAAATTAACATTAATAACAACAGTAAAAATTATTATTAAAATTATTAAAAAAAAAATACAAATATATTATTATACTTACCCATATTATAATTATGTTAAAGTTCATTAAAAACAGCCGAATTGTATTGCTCATTAACTATATTTAATAAAATGTTTATGATTTTTTTAATGTGTTATTAAACATTAACTAAAAAAAATTGGATATAAAAATCAATAGTTAAAAATTATTTTTTTAAATAATAAAAATTATATTTTTAATATAAATTAAATTTTAATTTTAAAATAAATGATAACACTTACCCATTTTATAATTAAGTTTAAGTTTTTTAAAAAGAAAACTATATTTAATAAAATAATTATAATTTATAAAATGCGTTATTAAACATTAACTGCGAAATGAATATTAAAATCATCAGTTCAAAATAATTATTAAAATTATTTTTTTCAATAATAAAATATTAAAAATAAATGATTACACTTGCCCATTTTAAAATAACATTTAACTAAAGTTTATTGGTCATTAACTATATTTATAAAATAATTAAAATTGAATGCATTTTTTTTTACACACAAATTAACAAATATCAGTCACAAAATGTCAATGATTAATGTAAAAATGTTGATGTTTGAAAATAAATTTTACACTTAAATTACTGTAAGTCTAAGTGTTATGAACAACCACTGCAAATACAACAATCCGAATATTTTTTAAAAGCACTCAAAAGTTTAAATAATAAATAATTATTTTGCAGAATATTTATGTGATTATTTATTATTAAGTGAATATTTTAAATGATAAATTAAATTCTTAATTATTGGGATATATGTCCAGTTGTGGTGAATTATTCAAATATAAAATCACTATTTTCCATGAGAATAAATATTACAACACAAACAATTCCTATGAATTTTTAGCATCATTTGTTTTTTTTGTTGTTGTTTTTTTTACTGTATTTTGAATCAAACAAATGCTACTTTGACAAGAATAAGTGGCTTCTTTCAAAAACACTTACATTGTGAAGTCCTTGGTGGTAAACCACATCATTCTCGCCGATGGACTTTAGTCCTTCAATGACGTATGAGCCACGGAAACGAGAGTGTCTTTAGCAAGAAGAGAAGAGAATGGTTGTTACGATTTACTTCCTAGCCCTATGTAAGAGGATATAACCTACTGATGTGCAAAGACTCACATTTCCAAAACTGACCATCTGTTTTAAGAAAGTCTTGTGTAATCTGGGACACGCGTAATCAGATATGCTCTATAGACACTGTGCTTAAATTCGTTAATGGTTTATAATATAACTAGTTGTAATAATCCAAAATTTGATTTGGAAATATGGCTGAACTAGCAGAATCGTCAAAACATATTACAGTATTTTCTTTAATGCTCTAATGTTTAGTTGAAGTCAAAATGATTAGCCCCGCTTGGAATTTAAATGGAGTTAATGAATTAACAAAAGTTCAGTAGCGGGGCCAAGCTCAGCTTCCCTCGTCTACTATTTAGGGAAGGTGAACCCTCCCTAAACCGTTTGTCTCATATTCTCGCTCCCTCCCACCCAATTTCCATCTAAAGTCATCCATTCATCTCCTACACAAACCCTCTCCCCTCCCTATACCTCTTAACATCCCTCTCCTCTTCCACAGGCTGCATCGGGGGGAGGTGTCTTCTAAAGGTTCCACCTTAACCTACGAGACCAAGCCCCCACTCTGAGTCTCCCTGGACAAGACTCCCTGATCAGCCGGTTCAACGATCATCCATACTTCTCTTCTCAATCTTTATAACTACCTACTTCTCTCAAACAGCTTGTAAATAAAGTTTCACAAGCAACGGTTGTAGCGTGGTCCCTGTCTCAAGTGATGTTTAACAGATTCAGGAATTTCTCACAGTATTTTCTATAATATTTTTTCTTCTGGAGAAAGTCTTATTTGTTTTATTTCGACTTGAATAAAAGCAGTTTTTAATTTTTTAATCACCATTTTAGGTCAATGTTATTAGCCCCTAAGCAATATTTGTTTTGATTGTCTACAGAACAAACCACTGTGTGTGACTTGCCTAATGACTTGCCTAAATACCCTAACCTGCCTAATGAACCTGGTTAAGCCTTTAAAAGTCACTTTAAGCTGAATACTAGTGTCTTGAAAAAGATCTAGAAAATGATTATGTGCTGCCATCATGGCAAAGATAAAAGAAATCAGAAATTAGAAGCTAGTTATTAAAACTATTCCTTAAATTAAAAATGTGGCTACAAATATAAAGTTAAAAATAAAATGGACAACAGGTAAACTTCTCAACCATCTTGACCCATACCTAATATGAAGACAGCGTCTCACCTGGTTCCTCTCATTAGCGTGCGACTGCGCTTTTCCGCCGTCTCTTTCTGTCTCAGTAACTCCAGCTCCTGCATGTCTTTCTGTTTCTCTTGGGCTGAACGCATCTGTCCGGCACTCACCAAAAGCTCAGCGGTCTGCAAGAGTCATGTCAAAAACAACAAGTACATTTATTCATTCAATTAGCAGAGGATTTTATCCAAACTTTCACACTTATTATAACTGCTGAATGAACTCTTCAGGGTTCCCACTGTTTCATGCATACCAGATACAAGGACTTCTTTTTAAAGCACCATTAAAAGGTGCTGTTTGTAAATTTTTGACTCTTCTAAAGCAGTGGTCCTCCACCACGCTGCGGACCACTACCGGCCCGTGTATCAACTGGTACCGGGCCGCACAAGAAATCCTAAATTATTTCTGTTTAATTAATTATCTGAGTCAGAACAATCTTTTATTTTGAAAAGTCTTTTATTTTGAAAAATGACCATATTCTCTCGCTTGCATCTCGGTCACCTCAGCACTCAAATTTAACCCACAAGCAGTAAATGGAGTAAGAAACAGACGTCTTTGGAAAGTGTTTTTGCTAAAAAGAAAAAAGGCCCAGTTAACCAGCCACAGGTACGGCTAACAGTCAACAAATCAGGTGAATCCACCATGGTTCTGCAAGATCAACTGATGGAGATCGCAAATGACGGCACATATCGCGTATTTCTAGCGTTTGCACAGCGAATGCTCTTCCAGCTGCAACCAATCTCTGGGAAACATCCATACAAACTCATTCACACTACGGACAATTTAGCCTACCCAATTCACCTGTACCACATGTCTTTGGACTGTGGGGAAAACCGGAGCACCCGGAGGAAACCCACGCGAAAGCGGAGAGCACATGCAAACTCCACTTAGAAACAGCAACTGACCCAGCTGAGGCTTGAACCAGCGACCTTCTTGCTGTGAGACGACAGCATTATCTACTGCGCCACTGCGTCGCCTGTATTATTTTTAAATTAAGAGTTTTTTTAATTCCGTTTCTGACAGAAGTACAGTACAACTGTGGTAATAACATCACAAACAAATTTCATTTGAAAAAAAAATATAAAAACGCAATTAAAGTACTTTCAAGGACCTGTTTGTTTTTAAGTACAGGCCTTAAATTCATACGGCTGAAAATAAACTACTTTTAAGAAGTGTGAGAACCCTGAATACTCTTTAATTATCAAAGACGTATGTGCAAACTAAACCCCCTTATGTAAACAGTGCATCGTCACCTGATCTCTAAACATGAGGGAGATGATTTCCAAGATGTGGAAACTCCACTGCTGTTCGCTCTGAGCACACGCCAGGAACTTTAGCAGATCATCCAGTCCACTAATGTGAATCGCCCACAGCAGCTTATCATGAACACTGGCATCATCGTCCACATTCTGCACAAAAAACAAAACAATTTGTAACTAACACATTAGCAGCATTGGCGTTTTTCATCGCAACACTGGTAATACACATTCAACACATCATTTTCAAACACAAGCATCTTAAAGACCTATTATGCCCATTTTCATTGATTCATTCATTTTCTTGTCGGCTTAGTCCCTTTATTAATCCGGGGTCGCCACAGCGGAATGAACCGCCAACTTATCCAACAAGCTTTTTACGCAGCAGATGCCCTTCCAGCCGCAACCCATCTCTGGGAAACATCCACACTCACATTCACACACACACTCATACAATTTAGCCAACCCAATTCACCTGTACCACATGTCTTTGGACTGTGGGGGAAACCGGAGCACCCGGAGGAAACCCACATGAAAGGCAGGGAGAACATGCAAACTCCACACAGAAGCGCCAACTGAGCCGAGGTTCGAACCAGAGACCCAGCGACCTTCTTGCTGTGAGGCAACAGCACTACCTACTGCACCACTGCCTCGCCCATTATGCCCATTTTACAAGATCTAAATAAAGTCTCTGATGTTCCTAGAGTGTTTATGTGATGTTTCAGCTAAAAATACCAAACAAATAATATTTAAAACTCTTTGAAAGTGTCCATTTTAGACTTTAATCCTAACCATGCCATTTTGATGACTGCTGCCTTAAATTCGAATGAGATTGTAGGAGTGTCAAAATTCATTCGTTTCTTCAGTGCACTGTGACGCAGACGCGGACAATTTGGTATCGGTTCAGTAATATTCATTACCGGTTATTATGTACTGACATTATTTATTTCATATGCGCTCTGATCATGCGGCGGGGGAATAAATTTCCGAATAAAGCACGGTAGCGGTCGGTAAATCTGGTGTTAATTTTAACAAGAGTGGGCGGTCTCACTCGCTCCCCCGCTGTGTGCGCGCATGTATATGTGTGTTTGGTGCTGTCTATGTTTGTGTATGTGTGTGAATGAGAGACAGTGTGGTGCTGTGCGTGTGTGTGTTTATACAGACAGCTTGTTATAGCCTCCCCTCAAAACATAACAGTGTATGGAAAGCATCGTCAATGCACCGAGATATCGAATTGAACCGAATCAATCACATGATAATCGTAACCGAACCGAGAGATCAGTATTGGCTCACACCTCTATGAGATTGTGCTCTTTTCAGAAGAAGGCGGAGCTATAAATGCCTATGTGTCAGCATAGTGGCAGATTCAAAACAAAACTAACGTTATCACTATGAAAACTCTACTGGTGGACGGCTGCTTCTCACTCGCTGTTTATGCTAATGAGGGAGTGATCGTCACTAATGGGCGGGGCTTTCCCTTTTCCTAATGACACATACAAAAGGAGAATGCCAATCAAAGTGTTTCTGCATAGTGTTTATATCAAGTGTGATTATAAATAATAGATTTAATTCATTTTGACCATGAGATGTTGGTTATATTTAAACACTGGTACCACACAACTGTGTTAAACCCCTTATAAATTTCCAAAACAGTGTAAACTTGACTGACTGCTTCACTTCCACTTTAAATCGGACTACTCCCAAAGATTTGAAACTCTTTTAAGTAGTTTGCGAGTTCAGGAAGTCAATGAATATTAAGGATATGTGGCCTAACGGTACAGCACGCGTCTGTGAGCAAGTCTAATTCTGTAAACTCTCACCTTTTCCTCATATGGGTCGGCGGGAACGTGCAACACATTTCTGACCAGCAGCAGAATTCTCTCAATCAGTAAATTATCTTCTTCATCTCTTTGCTCCCAGTCCTCAAGAAAGACAAAACATGACATATTTAGGAAGACATTTTCCAAACAAACCCCACCTCCTTACATATGAACAGATGTGATCCTCACCAGCTGCAGAAGGTTGTAGAGTGTTTCGCTGAGCACAGTAAAGACCTTCTCATCAGCAAACGCCTATGAAAACACAACAAAAACATCAGTGTGTTGCGGGTTTTATAGTGTGCTGAACGCATGGATCTGGATTGGACAGACAGCCAAAAGCATTTGGAAGAGGTTGAGATCAGTGGGAGAGGAAAGTTCGGTAACACTTTACTTGAAGGGATGTTCATAAGACGGTCATAAAACTTTTATAATCATGACATGGCATGTCGTAATTATGAATGAGATTTTCTGCACAAAACTGTAAGGCTGCAAAAGGTGAACCGCATTAAAGCGGGGGAGCACTGTACAACATAACCTGCTATTGTCTTCGTCATGACAACTTAACATTTCCAAGACAACAGAATAAACATGTACAGTTGAAGTCAGAATTATTAGCCCCCTGAATTATTAGCGCCCCTGTTTATTTTTTTCCCCAATTTCTGTTTTAGGAAGACTGTTTCAGCACATTTCTAAGCATAATAGTTTTAAAAACTCATCTCTAATAACTGATTTATTTGATCTTTTCCATGATGACAGTAAATAATATTTTACTAGATATTCTTCAAGACACTTCTATACAGCTTAAAGTGACATTAAAAGGCTTAACTAGGTTAATAAGGTGAACTAGGCAGGTTAGGGTAATTAGTCAAGTTATTGTATAACGATGGTTTGTTCTGTACACTATCGAAAAAAAAAATAGCTTAAAGGGGCTAATAATTTTGTCCCAAAAATGTTTTTTTAAAAATTAATAACTGCTTTTATTCTAGCCGAAATAACACAAATAAGACTTTCTCCAGAAGAAAAAATATTATCAGACATACTGTGAAAATTTCATTGCTCTGTTAAAAATCATTTGGGAAACATTTAAAAAAGAAAATTAAAATCAAAAGGGGGCGAATAATTCTGACTTCAACTGTATGTCATGAGCCCGTTAAAAATGTGAATTCTACCTCCTTATAGGCCTGAAGGTATGATGTCACTTGCAGGAAGTGATGTCGGAAGGCCGGATCATCTGGAATTTTTCCAAAGCAGAGCAGCGCTGGCTGGGTCAGGTTCACCATTAGCCTGCCAATGATTTGAAACCGTCATCAATCTCAACTTTCATGATGTTTTGAATTAATCATTAATAAAATAAAAATTGCCCTTGTAATCTAAAATTGAAATCTGAAAATGCTCTTCCTGTTTGTTTCAAGTAAATTGTCAGACTTGGGCTGTTTCTCAATTCCAAGAACGCAGAGAACGGACTTGCGTTCTTGTGGAGAGCGGTCTTGCCAGGTGTCCTCAGAAGAACGAACTCAGGAGACCGCGAGGACAGAGAACGCGTCCATTGAGAAATGGGATGCTGCGTTCTTCCTGATGGTCACGTGACCTTCACGTGTTTTAAATGGAAATTATTTAAACATTACAGCACTAATACAACGATTTATTGTTTCCCCCCTCTTCAAAATATATACTTTGCATAAAAACATTATAAATATATGTTGCACAATATAAATAAAACAAATTTTAATACGAATTTCAGCAAACAAACACTCTTAATGTGTTTATTCCTTTATTAAGATGTTCATGTTAATGTTTACTTTCACTGTTTCATTTAGGGAAACTCCTGAGGTAAATAAGTGATATCTCTGAACTTTAATAATAAATCTAAATAAAATGCAGCGCTTCCCACCTCCAGTCGCAATGACTTCTGGGACTTCCAGAGCGAGTTCGGTGCTCAAGTCTGCATCAGTGCGTCCTCGATATCAAGATCACATCCGGGAAGTTTCACGCGTCCTCCGTAATTGCGGTCTTGATTATTGGAACTGAACTTAGGCAGCTGATGATGACGTTGCACGAGAACACGAGGACGCAAGACCGCTGAAGAACGCATATTGAGAAACAGCCTAGGTCTGTCTGAGGTATTGGGCGTGGCTAACATTTTTAACCACGCCCCTCCAGCTGTCAGTTTTGTCATGGTAAGCAGGAGGAGTCTGTTAGGTTGTAATAACTCTCCCCAAACCCCTTACTCGACCTTTCTGAATAAAATGCCTACTTTACTGCATCCAATCAGCTCGCAGTAGGAAAAACAAGCCACGCCCACTGTTGTCCCATTAAATATCCCATTTCTCTATGAGCTGCATCACAATACGAATAAAAAAAGGTTGCAGCTTCCGGTTCATACAGACTTTAAATAATTTGTGAGTGAAAATGCTGTCAATACAATAATTAATGAAAAAATTACTAAAGTAACGAGCTCAAACACCTGATGCAGGCATCGAAGAGTGGTTTGTCCTGCGTGTGCTGGGTGATGATGGGTAAAAGGTCATTCTGGAGGATCTGTCCAGCTCCCAGCTGCTGCCGGATGTCCCTCGCGTCATCCTCATGTCTCAGGTAACGAATCAAATCCTTCACGCTCTCTAGAAACCAAAATAACACAACTATGAGGGTCACAAGACACCAACAGTTTTGCGCTTTTATTTTGATAGCATTTAAAAATGTGCTGTTTATTTCAGTTTAGTTTTCATGATTTGGTAGACAATTAGGTGTGCACTATAATCACAGTTGAAGTGAAAATTATTCGCTGTTCTGTACATTTTTTTTTTTTCAATTATTTCCCAAATGATGATAAATAGAGCAAGGAAATTTTCACAGTGAGTCTGATAATCTTTTTTCTCCTGGAGAAAGTCTTATTTGAATTATTTTGACTAGAATAAAAGCAGTTTTAAATTTTTTTAAACCAATTTACGTTCAGTATTATTAGCCCCCTTAAGCTATATTTGTTTTTTGATTGTCTATAGCAAGGGTTCTCAACTGGTTTGGCCATGAGACGCAAATTGTTACATGGTGATCAAGCCGCAACCCAAATTTTTAGGAACTACAATACATTTTAATGTCCCTGTGTTCATGTGGATTTTCTCCGGGTGCTCCGGTTTCCCCCACAGTCCAAAGACATGCAGTACAGGTGAATTGGGTAGGCTAAATTGTCCGTAGTGTATAAGTGTGTGAATGTTTCCCTGAGATGGGCTGAGGCTGGAGGGGCATCAGCTGCGTACAAATGTGCTGGATAAGTTGGCGGTTCAATCCGCTGTTGCGACATCGGATTAATAAAAGGACTAAGCCGACAAGAAAATGAATGAATGAATACAATTTTAGGAATTATAATTAATTTGTATTTATTTGTTAGCATACACAAGTAGTGACAGATAAATCATAAGAACATCACCAAGACTTGTCATTTAACAAAATGTATCAAATTATAGTAATATTACAAAGTAAAAACGACAAATACTGTAAACAGTGGTTAGGAAAGGTTCAGTTACCATGAACTAAACTGAACTGTTAATAAAACATGTCTGGTTTCTAAATGTCGTGTTAATTTAGAAGGTTTCGAGCTCTCTTGTGAGAGCACCTCGCTACTTATGACACACTGAGGTTTAAAGTATTTTTTGTCGTCAATATATGTAAATCCATACTTTACATATTCAGGGTCGTACTTGCGCTTCGACATATTTGTTGCTATAATTAAATGAAATTTCACAAGTCAAACGGTAGGGTTGTCATGCACGCATTTCAAAATAAAAGTCAAAATAAGTTTAAATTAAACTTTCGTTGGTTTTTTGACATACAATCTGCGACCCACTGAAAATGATCCCGAGACCCACCAGTCGAGAAACTGTGGTCTATAAAACAAACCACATACAATGACTTGCCTAATTACCCTAACTTGCCTAATTAACCTAGTTAAGCCTTTAAATGTCCCTTTAAGCTGAATACTAGTGTCTTGAAAAAGATCCAGTATCCTTATTATGTGCTGTCATCATGACAAAGATAAAAGAAATCAGTGATTAAAACTATTATGCTTAGAAATGTGTTAAAAAATAATTTTTCTGTTAAACAGGAATATACAGGGGGCTAATAATACAGGGGGCTAATAATTCTGACTTCAACTGTACATAAATACAATTAATCTTTCTTTAAGTTATAAACATTATAATTTCTTGTGTCCGAATGCTTTAGATTGCTTTGACATGCTCACTCAGTCACATACCTTAAACTTTGCTATAAAATAACCTTACAAGATACAATTATCATATTCAAAATACACAGGATCATGCACATTTCTGCAGTGCAGTAGGTTTGACCTATTGGATTAAGCATTACCAAGGCAGTCTGGTTCTTTGTGGTAAACGTCTCCCTCCAGATAACCCAGCGCACTGCATGTGGCCAATAACTCACAGTTCATCATGTACAAGTCCATGCAGCACTTCTATCTGAGAGAATAACTGGGTCCCAATCTGAAAAAGAGAAATAAATATCAGAATAGAAATCGCACATGGGGAAATGATATTGATAATAGCTGGACTGGTTTCTAAATGATTTACAGACGTGCTCTTGAAACTCAGTCAGTGTACTTTCAACTATTTTTACATTTTGTACAGAATGACAGTACATACGTAGTTTATTTTGATTTATTTTTCATTATACTTTATCTAATCATCTAAAAAAATACAATTCACTTAACTAGATATTTTAATTATTTAATTTGATTAATAAATTAATAATAACTGCAAGTCAATTGTTTCTGATCGCTTAATTGCAGGAAATTCATAATAACTACTATTAACATTGTATGAAAAATGATGTGTTTTTGAACACATGATGATAAATTTTGAATGAAGATAGAACTTTAAAAATGGCTTGTGCATAATCATTGAGCAGGTTTTGTTTTACAGAGAAATTGGCCTAAAAACAAGTTGTAATTCGCACTGAATAATCAAAAAAATATATATAATTTTTATTTTATGATACTGATTTTCGGTCTCTAAATCAATATCCCTCTTCTTTACTTTAGAAAAGTCTCTGAAAACTGGAGATCTTGTAAAAATTTAATTGATCAAGTGGACATTTATTATATTTCAGTGAGAGTTTCATCTCATTTTTAAGTCATTTTACCTTTAATATAATTGCAACCTGCTTAATAATTACACCCATTTAAAAAGAAGCAATAGTTAAAATCAAGATGCATTAGTATAAAAGCAGCAAACAAATAGATTAAAAATAGTTTAAAATAATCAATCCATTAAATAATAAATAAACAATACATTTTCCAAACTAAAATATTAATCTAGCTGACATGTTTATCATGTTTTGACAGTAAAAAAGCTTAAATTAACAACTAATCGTATAGTTTATTTCACCCAGAAATAAAACCCAGGTTTTATTCGGCCAGCTTGATGAAAGGGGTGGTTCTTTTTTTTTTTCTCAAAAAGTGGACCTTTTTACAGTTAAACACAATTTTTAGCTGAATGAGCTTGTCGGAGAGACACCCTAACCACACTTTTTGAAGTACCAAAAATATAATATTTATATATATATATATATATATATATATATATATATATATATATATATATATATATATATATATATATATATATATTTAAGATTTAGAACAAAAAAAAATGAAAAACTACACATTTTTAAAATACAAATTTATTACAATATATATCATTTGAAAAATAATTGTTTTAAATTAAAAACAAGCCTGTTGTTATTTATTAGGCAAATTATAAATAACACACTGGTCAGCACATTCATCTTTCCCCAGTCAGAATTTGCCCATTTGAATAATATTAATAAATAATAATAATAATAACAATAATGTAGAGCTAAACAATTTTTCTAGCCTCTCTTGAAAAAACAAAAACAAACAAAAAAAAAAAAAACAGTAAGTTTGAAAATTCATTGGTGTCAATTGGGAAATCTGGTAAGCTAAAATTGTCCATATAATGAGTGTGTATGGGTGTTTCCCAGTGATGGATTGCAGCTGGAAGGACATCCGCTGCAAGAAACATATGCTAAGTTGGCGGTTCATTCCACTGTGGCGACCCCAGATTAATAAAGGGACTAAGCTGAAAAGAAAATTATTTGATGGGTTTTCGATGTATTATTTTCACTATTTATGATGGGCTGGCAGTCAAAATAGGACAAATGAGCTCATATATGGGACAAATTCTTGACCTTTGTCTGTGAGGGGTGGGTCTTTCAAACCACCCAAACCCCCCCTGGCTACTTAACCTAAAGAAAATTTTATAAATTAAATTAAATTAAATTAAATTAAAGAAATGAAAAAATTTAGATACCTTGAAATAATTATCAATATTAACTATTATTGTTTTATATTTATATACATCTTATTTTTATCTTGATCACTTTTGGTCATATTGCATATTGTCAGGCAATACAAACATCCCTTCGAAAATAAATAACACAACACTTGCTTTAAACTTTCAATATTTGGCTCTAATGATGCACACAAAAATATGCAAATCACAAGAGTTAAAGAGGAAATATCACAAATGAGAGAGATTATTTTAAATATGATAATATCTTGGCCTTTACAACTAACTTCTGACACTTGAAATCGAATCATAAACCTTTACGTTCACCCAACTCAAATCAATTAGGTTAACTCAATTGTGTTTACAAATTTAAGTGGATTGAACATAAAACAATTCAGTTACCCACAAAAAATAACTGAAAAAAGTTGTTGATTCAACTCATTTTAAATTAGTTTGAACAAGCAGCAAAATACCTTTTCTTGAGAGTTTACATGGTAAATGCCTACGTAATTATACACATTTGTGTATCCTTGTAAACATATTGCAATACTATGATATTAAATATATGAAAAACACAAATTAACGTTACACGTAACATATATAAACACGAATATACTCATGACGTTATATACAATATTCTACACAAGACGGCTGTTTAAACTTCACACAGTCAATATCTAAAACTTGCCAAATGTAAATATGAACTTGTGTGTGTGCAATATTTAAAGTGTGTAATAATAAGATATATAAATGAATGTATAATGTATGCCACAAGATATCATATTACTACGTTATGCTAAAATATAAAAAGCAAATCATACATACCAGACCATATCAACGATCACAAATCTCCAAAACCCGTCACATTAAACACTATGCCTTATCTACTGGCTGCCAGATAATGGTTTAATAACTCTCATAATTAACCTAAAACTCCGTCCTTATGATTCACCGCGACAAAACATGTAGCTCGGATGGTGGAAGGCGCGCTCATCAAGCCGGAAGTGACGCTAACTTAGATCTTGCGCACTTAAAGGAGCCACGGCTATATTATGTCCGTCAGCTTGGAAATTAATATACAAACACAACTTCTCCCCTCATCAATGCTAGATTTGGAACAACTGTAATATTTTGTAAAAACGTAAAAGTTTGTTCTCAAAAAATTGGTTAGAATTTTTTTTTGGTGGTACAGGTACTGAATTCCCACTTAAGAATGTTTATCACATTAAAATTTTCCTGTATCCCATAAAGAGTTTGTAATGGTCTTTGCTGCTATTTCCCTAAGTATTGTCTCACTATGTAAAAGTTGCTCATATTCAGGTAATATCTCTTTGTTACCCCACACTGCTGAAAATTCCAGCTTAAACCAGCCTAGGATGGTTGGCTGGTTTTAGCTGGTCGACCAGGCTGGTTTTAGAGGGGTTGTGGCCACTTCCAGGCTGGTTTCCAGCCATTTCCAGCCTGATCTTAGCTGGTCAGGCTGGAAGTGACCAGCTAAAACCATCTAAAACCAGCTTGACCATTCTGGTTTAAGCAGGACATAGCTGGTTTTGGCTGGGCTCCCAGCCTGGCTAGGCTGGTCAAGCTGGTTTTAGCTGGTCATCTCCCAGCCTGTCCAGCTAAAACCAGGCTGGAAATGGCCAAAACCCCTCTAAAACCATGCTGGTTGACCAGCTAAAACCATCCAAGCATGCTAGGCTGGTTTGAGCTGGATTTTTCAGCAGGCCAGGGAGAAAACCTAAATGGCATAAGGTAAAAACATAAGATACACAAGACACACTCTCACAAACATAAACTACGGACAATTTAGCATACCCAATTAATTTGTACCGCATGTCTTTGGACTGTAGGGGAAACCGGAGCACCCGGAGGAAACCCACATCAACAATGGGAGCACATGCAAACTCCACACAGAAATGCCAACTGATCCAGCCTAGGTTTGAAACAGCGACCTTCTTGCTGTGAGGAGACAGCACTACTTACTGCTCCACTCTTCCTTAGTGATTTCATTCATTCATTCATTCATTCATTTATTCATTCATTCATTCATTCATTTTCTGCCGCTTTTCTGGGGCCGGGTCGCAGGGGCAGCAGTCGTTGGAGAGAACCCCAGACTTCCCCCTCCCCAGACACTTCATCCAGCTCCTCCGGGGGTATCCCAAGGCGTTCCAAGGCCAGCCGAGAGACATAGTCCCTCCAGCGTGTCCTGGGTCTTCCCCGACATGCTTGGAACACCTCTCTAGGTAGGCATCCAGGAGGGATCCGAAACAGATGCCCGAGCCACCTCAGCTGACTTTTCTCGATGTGGAGGAACAGCGACTCTACTTCGAGCTCCTCCCGGGTGTCAGAGCTCCTCACCCTATCCACAAGAGTGCGCCCTGCCACCCTTCGAAGGAAACTCATTTCGGCCCAAAAAGCTCTTGACCATAGGTGAGAGTAGGAACGTAGATTGACCGGTAAATCGTGAGCTTTGCTTTTCAGCTCAGCTCCTTCTTTACCTCAACGGACTGGTACACATTTATTTTTTCTTTTCTTTCTTCTCTTGTTTAATCCTTGTTGTAAAAGCATGTAAAATAGGCCTACTTTTGCTTTAGAAAGAAACTTGACATGGTTGCTCTTGTTAATAAAGCGTAGCTCATAATAAAAGAACACTGTAAAGTCTGCTGTAAAGTCAAATGGCCAGCAGGGGGCGCCATTAACTTACAGTTGATGTTTGTTTCTCAGCTGCTTCGGTATTTTTCTCCATTCATCATTCTCCATCAAATCTAAAGTGTTACCAAAATAAAATAAATATTACAAATTGTCTTTTCATGCAGACTTTAAGGTGAGCGTCCAGCACTGATGTCATGGTCAAGATTCACCAGTTTACTTGGAGCCTTATGAGAATAAGTTCCTAGTCATGTAGAAGAGGCTGACAGGTCCAAGTCTCACATCAGATTTGAGATTCTGACAGCTGCTTGAGTCCCACAGATGGCACAGAGCCTAAAACTCTCATTAAATCTCATTGGGTGTGTGTCTTGTTGATGCAGTGTCTGTGTTTGCGTGCAGGACTGACCTTTATCTTCAGCCAGTGGCACTTACTGTATCTTCAAGATGCACCTTTTGATCTAAGATGCTTAATTCCTCATTCAGATTAAGAATAAACAATCATGTCGTGTGAGTGATAAAACACGGTGAAAATAACGTTCTTCTTCTTCTTTTCCAGCTTATACCTGCACTGTATATCTCAGGGGTGTCCAAACTCTTGCATAGTTTAGCTCCGACTTGCTTTAACACACCTGCCTGGAGCTTTCTAGCATACCTAGAAAGAGCTTGATTACCTGGTTTAGGTATGTTAAATTGGGGTCAGAACTACAATATGCAGGACACCGGCCCTCCAGGACCGAGTTCGGACATCCCTGGTATATCTAATCACTATTAACCCTTGTTCAAACTGACTACTCTTTCATTATGTTCAGGGCTGTTTTTGCCCCATTGACTTCCATTCTAACCACATTTTTTGATTGCAAAGCCATGACACCAAATAATCACGCGTTCTTGATTGTTGGTGGTTTTCCCTGTTGGGAAGAGGTCAAACTCCTAATTTGTACTTTTGAACATCAGTTGGCACCATTAACCCTTTAGATAGGCCTGTGCAAAAAAAGGGTCTGGCTTTTATATGGAGTTTCATAGAGTAAAACAACAGATTTTACAGTGTGTGTATAAAGACTCTTACTATGTTCTGAGAGATGAGGAGCTTATTTAGATTTTCTCAAACATGTCAAGTGCGCAAAGGTCTCTCTTACACTCTCTCTTACACACACACAACTTCATATAAAAGCTGGAAACTAAGCTTTCGATATGCCTTTTGGGGCACCACGGTGGTGCAGTGGGTAGCCCAATCGCCTCACAGCAAGATGATTGCTAGTTCGAGCCTTGGCTGGGTCAGTTCGGGTTTCTGTGTGGAGTTTGCATGTTGTCCCTGTGTTGGTGTGGGTTTCCTCAGGGTGCTCCGGTTTCCCCCACCAGTCCAAAGACATGCGGTGGGAGTGAATGGATGTTTCCCAGTGTCTCTCAGAGTTGCAGCTGGAAGGGCATCCGCTGCGTAAAACATATGCTGCATAGGTTGGCGGTTCATTCCGCTGTGGTGACCCCAGATTAATAAAGTGACTAAGCCAAAAAGAAAATGAATGATTTACCTTTTGATGACAATTAGCTTAAGTTAAATGCATATTATAGAACAATGAAAGTGTTTTTTTTCACCTTGTATGCATATAAGCCTATTTTTGGAGACCCCTAAAACCATAACATGTTTTTTATTATCCATAATAGGGGCACTTTAAGAAAACGCTTAAAAAAAAAAGCTAAGAAAAGCATCACGTTAAGGTTATTTTTAATAATTCATTTTATTTTCCTTCGACTTAGTCGCTTTTTTCATCAGGGGTCACCACAGTGTAATGAACCGCCAACTTATCCATATTATGTTTTACACACTGGATGCTTATCCAACTGCAACCTAATACTGGAAAAGACCCATGCACATTGATTCACATACATACACTACAGCAAATTTAGTTCATCCAATTCCCCTATAGCGCATGTGTTTGGACTGTGGGGGAAACCGGAGCTTTTGTAGGAAACTCAACACGGGGAGAACGTGCAAACTCCACACTGTTGAGGTTCGAACCAGCGACCTTCTTGCTGTGAGGTGACAGTGCTAGCCACTGAGCCACCGTGCCACCTTTCTCAATAATGTTGATTCATATTTTTTTCATTATATTCTCTCCCATATTCTTCTCCACATTTTCTATTCAGTCAATGCCATTTTTTAAATTAAACTCACCGAACGGAAAGTGCCTTGAAAACCTTGATTACTCGCTCATTTCCTCAAAAATAATCTAATGCTCATCAGCGTTTCTGAACGCATCTCTTGTCATCTCCAGGAGCTGTAATTGATCTTGCACTGTTCGTTATCTGTGAAGACGTGCTGAAGGATTCACAATTGTTTCATAATGTTGGAAACATATCAACATTCTGTGGCTCAGTGGTTAGCACTGTCTCCTCATAGCAAGAAGGTCACTGGTTCGAGCCTTGGTTGAGTCAGTTGGCGTTTCTGTGTGGAGTTTGCATGTTCTCACCGTGTTGGCGTGGGTTTCCTCCGGGTGCTCCGGTTTCTCCCACAAGTCTAAAGACATGTGTTATGGGTGAATTAAATAAACTAAAGTGGCCATAGTGTATGAATGAGTGTTGCAGCTGGAAGGGAATCAGCTGCATTACACATATGCTGGAATAGTTGGTGGTTCATTCCACTGTGGGGAGCTCTGAAATAGATACTAAGCCAAAGGAGGAAACATATCAACAGATACAATTCTGAGTTATTTTAACCCAAATTTAGTAAAGTATGAACCATAAATTCAAATGTTGGGTTATATTTGGTCCTATAAATGTAATAAAAAAATGGCAGTTGGTTTTATTTATATTTTACCAAATATTGGTTGAAAATAACCCTGTATTGGGGCATCAAGACATTGTGCTGCCCATTACGCTACAAACCAAAGAAGAGGGCTCCCAAAATGATACAAACCATACTTCAGCCTCCACATCAAAATTCCTGAAAGCAAAGAAGGTCAAGGTGCTTCAGGATTGGCCAGCCTAGTCACCTGACATGAACATTATTGAGCATGTCTGTGGTAAGATGAAGGAGGACGCATTGAAGATGTATCCAAAGAATCTTAATGAGCTCTGGGAGTCCTGCAAGATGCTTTCTTTGCCATTCCAGATGACTTTATTAATCAGTGATTTGAGTCAGAGATGTATGGATGCAGTCCTCCAAGCTCATGATGGAGTCAGACACAATATTCATTCTGTCTCCACTGCAGCAGGACTTTATATTCTATACTGGACATTATTTCTGATAAGTGACAAGACTTATCAGACCTTACTGTCCTAATTAAACAATTAATAATCAAGGCATGATCATATTTTATTTTAGTAAAATAAGTGAAATCTAGAGGCCTTTGCCTTTCATGTAAGCCACTTCTGATACCAAATGATCAGAAGTCAAGTTAATTGTAATTCCCAAAACTTAGATAGGCGACAAGACTTCTGTCAGGTATTGTATAGTCCAACTGCTATTCATAAATTTCCAATTCAGTCTTGAGTTTGTAAAAACTTTTATTAATATTTAGTTAAGGCATTTCAATACAAACCATTTCACAACCCACCGTATGACAAAGATCATGTACAATAGAATCTGTTGGGAGCAAACATGCAAAAGAAATAATAACAGTTAAACCATGTGAAAATGCTCTGATGTGTGTTGATAATTAAAAAAACGAAATTGAGAAATAAAACGTGTATATTACAAGCTGTAATAGTAGATATTAATATTGGCCGTGGTATGCTGGTTGGCCGTCAGTGCTGCAGATGAATATAAATGAGGTTTGTTAAAGGTACACTATGCAACCTGTTGCTTCAGAAATATAACAAACATTAAAGCAAAAACATTGCGAATCTGCTTTCAGAATCATACTTTAGTCTCTAGCCCTGAAACACTGAGATAAGCTAATAACATGAGCTAATTACAACATCAGGATAGATAAAAACTGCACACATACACTGTTAAAAGTGATTACAGTCTTAGAAACTGAGTAAACACCTTGCTTTCAAAGCAACTAATTGAATTTACCTAAAAAGGGAGTAAACCTGCTGTAAATTGGAACTGTTAACTTATTTCTTATAATTATGCAGAGTTCATTAACTTAGGCGAGGCAGTGGCGCAGTAGGTAGTGCTGTCGCCTCACAGCAAGAAGGTCACTGGTTTGAACCTCAGCTCAGTTGGCGTTGGAGTTTGCATGTTCTCCCTGCCTTTGCGTAGGTTTCCCCTGGGTGCTTCGGTTTCCCCCACAGTCCAAAGACATGCGGTACAGGTGAATTGGGTAGGCTAAATTGTCCGTAGTGTGTGTGTGTGTGTTTGAATGTGTGTGTGGATGTTTCCCAGAGATGGGTTGGGGCTGGAAGGGCATCCGCTGCGTAAAAACTTGCTGGATAAGTTGGCAGTTCATTCCGCTGTGGCGACCCCGGATTAATAAAGGGACTAAGCCGACAAGAAAATGAATGAATGAATGAGTTCATTAACTTAATAATTTGAAGGGAGCAGGTTTACTCACTTTTATTAAGTAAAAGCAAATAATGACTATAATATAATGTTTACACTCATTTTTAATTTCACTTAAAAAAGTATATTTGCTGCTTGATCAAGCTACTTATTTATAATGAGCTGAATCAACACAATTCTTGAGATTTTTGGGGATAACTTAATTGTTTTATCTTCAATCAACTTACGTTTGTAAAAAAAAACAATTAGCTTTACTTTAGATTTGTGTTGGGACAACATAAAGCAGGGGTGTCCAAACTTTTTGGGCCGAGGGCCAGATGCAAAAAAACAAACGTTGTCGCGGGCCAAATTTTACATACATCACACAGACATGCATATATATATATATATATATATATATATATATATATATACAGTTGAAGTCAGAATTGTTAGTCCCCCCTAAATTATTAGCCCCCGTTTATTTTTTCCCCAATTTCTGTTTAACGGAGAGAAGATTTTTTCCACACATTTCTAAACATATTAGTTTTAGTAACTCATTTCTAATAACTGATTTATTTTATCTATATTTTTAAGACACTTCTATATAGCTTAAAGTGACATTTAAAGGCTTAACTAGGTTAAGCAAGTTAACTTGTTAAGTTAAGGTAATTAGGCAAGTTATTTTATAACAATGGTTTGTTCTGAAGACTTAAGGGGCTAATAATTTTGACCTTAAAATGGTTCATAAAAAAAATTTAAACCGCTTTTTATTCTAGCCGAAATAAAACAAAAGTCTTTCTCCAAAAGAAAAAATATTATCAGACATACTGTAAAAATGTCCTTGCTCTGTTAAACATCATTTGGGAAATATTTAAAAAAGAAGAAATAAATCAAAGAGGGGCTAATAATTCAGACTTCAACTGTGTGTAGATAGATAGTTGAAGTATCTAGATAGATAGATAAACTGATTGCGGGCCGCAGATGGCCCGCGGGCCGTCGTTTGGACATGCCTGACATAAAGGAATTGTATGGAACCCAGCATTTTTTTACAGTGTAAGGTTAGCTAATTACTTTTCTCAGTCTACATCATTAAACCAAAACATGCCATATTTATAAAAAGTAAATTAATAAAGTTTCAACAAGTGAGAAATATTAACCACACTCTCAGAAATAAAGGTGACTGGGGTAGTCCCTTTTCAAAAGTTACATGTTCGTGTCAACAGGGCTCATATTAGAAGCTAGAGTATGCATATTCAAACCTAGGAGCAAACGTGCACCTTTTGATGGATAATCATGTCAGTTTTGATGTCGGAGAGCATGGACCACAAATTAAAAGCAGAGTGTATGAGCAAAACTATACAAGCTTTCCAGCAGGCACACAACATCATAATACGTTAATGTTGGGTTAGATTTAGGTCGTGATGTCGGGTGATCAAAATTAAAAAATCCAATGATGTAATAGACGTCATAGTGGTAACCTGGTGGTAACTTCCACACAACGTCAAGCTGTAATATCATTAGACGTTGGTATTTGGTTGATTTTAGGTTGTTTTTAGGTTGTTTCGGAAAGTAACCAAAATCTAACGTTAAGCCAACATCTTAAACCAACGTCATAATGAGGTCAAATACTGACATTTATTCGTCAGTTATGGCAACTAAGATCCAACATCTGATAGACGTCGTAGTGGTAACATCCACACAACGGCAAGCTGTAACATCATTAGATGTTGATATTTGGTTGATTTTAGGTTGTGTTAGAAAGTGACCATAATAACATTGCGATAACATCTTAAACCAACATTATATTGACATCAAATGCTGACATTTATTCATCAGGTAAGGCACCCAAAATCCAACGTCTGATAAGCGTGGTAACGTCCACAAAATGTCAAGCTGTAACATCATTAGTTGTTGATAGTTGCTTGATTTCAGTTTGTGTTGTTTATTCGTCAGGTATGGCAAACAAAATCCAACATCTGATAGACATCATAGTGGTAACGTCCACACAAGGTCAAGCTGTAACATCATTAGACGTTGAAATTTGGTTGATTTCAGGTTGTGTTGTTTATTCGTCAGGTATGGCAACCAAAATCCATCGTCTGACTGACGTCATAGTGGTAACGTCCACACAACGTCAAGCTGTAACATCATTAGACGTTGATATTTGGTTGATTTCAGGTTGTGTTGTTTATTCGTCGGGTATGGCAACCAAAATCCATCGTCTGACTGACGTCATAGTGGTAACGTCCACACAACGTCAAGCTGTAACATCATTAGACGTTGATATTTGGTTGATTTTAGGTTGTTTTGGAAAGTGACCATAATAACGTCGTGCTACTGTAACATCTTAAACCAGTCATATTGTCATCAAAGGCTGACATTTATTCATCAGGTAAGGCAACCAAAATCCAACGTCTGATAAGAGTGGTAACGTCCACAACATGTCAAGCTGTAACATCATTAGATGTTGATATTTGGTTGATTTTAGGTTGTTTTGGAAAGTGGCCAAAATCTAATGAGCCAACAATTTAAACCAAAGTCATATTGACATCAAAAACTGACATTTATTCGTCAGGTGTGTGACAACCACAATCCAACATCTGATAGACGTCATAGTGGTAACGTCCACACAAAGTCAAAGTGTAACATCATTAGATGTTGATATTTGGTTGATTTTAGGTTGGACATTGATGTCGGTCCAACATTGGGTTCTGATTTCAACCTGATTTTCATTTACAAACAAATTGCAATGTCCCCACAATGTTGAGGTACAATGTCAAGCTGATGTCATGTTGATGTTCTGTGCCTGCTGGGCTGTAATAAAACCTGAATCAACATTGACTTGGCTTTTTAGGGATTTATAAGGGTTTAACTCTTATTCTAAATGCCTCTTACTTGCTCAACAAGTTTTGTAGCTCGGTGACAAGTTTGTCAGTTCATTATATATCTTTAGCTGACGTTATTTCTATATGGTGTGTTGCAGTGCTTATGCTGCATTTAATTTCAATGATTAAAATCAAATAATCACCAAATAAAGAATGTCTTTAGCTCTCTAGCATGATATCTAGTAAACTGGAAAATTTACCATAAACACATCAATATTTGCAATAACTCACCAATGGGATTACTTATTGGTGTAGATGATATCTTTATAAAAAACTAAATCATTTCATTTCATTCCTCCACAACCCGCATGCAGTTTTATTTATTAACCGCCTGGCCAAAAGTTTCATAGTGTACCTTTAACATATATATTTTGATATATGTATATATATATAAAAAAAAACATCCCAACGTAACTACAGAAATAGCAAGAGAAAACAAACCCAATCGATCCACAATGCTTCAGGCCATACATGCACAAGTATTGTGATGAAAACAGTCTCTACAGTATGTTACATGTGGATGGGTGCACGTAACGTATGCGTAACAGGTCCTGTGCCACACACTTCCTGTAAAACACGTATACATACATTCTCTACACTGTCCACTCTATTATTTGCTGAATTTAATGGCTTATCATACATTCCTGGTAGGAACAAAAATAAATGGATTTTTCTCTCTCTTTTGTTTTTTACAGCATCGTCTTGAGAAAGGGAAACAAATAGATCATTTAAAGTGCTCCCAGAATGAGAAATGATGAAAAATAGAAGATTGTAAACTTTTTGTTGGTCCACACTGGAAAACGCAGTAAAACATCACATAAGCGTATTTACAATTCCCAATTCTCGCTGACCACTGCGGTGTAGAGTGTGTTCAGTTCAGTTTTAACACTTTGAACAGCAAAAGAGTGCATAGAAAATCTAATAATTTAATAATAATAGCAGAAAACTTTTATTGTAGGTTTGTTGATGAGCAAAACATGAAATACCAATGCTATCTCACACCAATTTGTAACTTTTTGATTTAGTGGATCTCATTTGTACAATTTAGTACAATTTGCTCATCCACCAATGACGGTTGGGTTTAGGGGTGGGGTTTGGTGCCACGCCTCCTTTTAAAAACCATACATTTTCGTACGACTGAACTTGTACGAGTTTGTACGAATTAGCCACAAAACTGACAAAATGTAAAATAGTTACGTTTTCTTACGTTTTCACAGTCGAAAATTCTGTGAAATTTAATTTAAAAAGAAAAACACTTTTTAGCACTAAAATTAATTGTGGAGAAAACTATTTTTTAGATCCAAACCTAATAAAAAGGCAGAAAAATAGCAATTAATACTAGTTAACCTATGGTGTCACTTACACTTGTCCATTATATTTTAAAATGCCATTTTACAATGAAAACGCTCCTCATCCAGACATTGTTTGTATTGTGTTTAGAAAAACGATCTCTGTTGACACTGTATAATAGGGCTGGGTATCGAGAACCTGTTCCATCTTATAAAGATCACTACTTACTAGGAGCATGTCTATGGTGCTGATTTGGATTAGTCTATTAACTTAAGTTGCATGTTTTTGGACGGTGGGAGAAAACCGGGGAATCCGGAGAACGTGAGCACGGGGAGAATGTGTAAACCCACAGAAACGTCGTCTGGCTTGGTAAGGACTAGAACCAGTGACGTTCTTGCTGTGAGGCAACAGTGCTAACCACTGGGCCACCGTGCCACCCATCTAGAAAAGGTGGAGGAGTAGGGGTGGATGAAGATGGCTGTTATGTGAATCTTAGGGTATTTATAGTGGCTTAGGAATCGCCTGGTTGAACCATAAATTGAATAATGCGGGACCGGACGCAAGCACGTGATCCTCTCCAAATTAGTTTATAAATATATTTCACTTTGTATGAATTCGTACGATCTCATTCGTACAGTTTAGTACGATTTGCTTAACACGCAATAACGGTAGGGTGGGGGGGGGGGGGGTGGGGGGGGGGATTTGTACGAATTAGCTATTAAAATGACAAAACGTAAAATAGTTATGTTTCCTTGTGAGATCTGGCTGGTGTAAGCACATCAGGACAGTTAAATATCTGACCCTTATGAAGTTAAACAAGTTCACAAGACTCTGTTTTATATATATATATATATATATATATATATATATATATATATATATATATATATATATATATATATATATATATATATATATATATATATTTTTATATATATATATATATATATATATATATATATATATATATATATTCTGTTTTATATATATATATATATATATAAAAGATAAATATTGCAGAGTAAATAAATATATATATATATATATATATATATATATATATATATATATATATATATATATATATACATATATAAAACAGAGTATATATATACAATATATATATATATATATATATATATATATATATATATATATATATATATATATATATATATATATATATATACACACAATATATATATATATATATATATATATATATATATATATATATATATATATATATATATATATATATATATATATTTATTTATTTATTTATTCTGCAATATTTATCTTTTTTTGTAACAACTGGCAACAATTTAATCAACAAACTAAAATTTGGGGTGTTTTATAAAATTAACGTGGACCTTCATGTTGAATGTTTATGCATATGGTGAAGAAATAATATTCTGAGGGGGTGTCATGGTGGGGCAGTGGGTAGCACGATCGCCTTACAGCAAGGTCACTGGTTTGAGCCTCGGCTGGGTCAGTTGGCATTTCTGTGTGGAGTTGTATTTTCTCTCTGCCACAAGTCCATACACATGCGCTATAGGGGAATTAGATGTATTAAACTGGCCGTAGTGGATGTGTGTGAACGCAAGAGTTCATGGGTGTTTCCCAGTGTTGGGTTGTGGAGAGGAAAGCATCCGCTGTATAAATATATGCTGGATGAGTTGGCGGTTTATTCCGGTGTGGCGACCCCTGATTAATAAAGGGACTAAGCCAAAAAGAAAATGAATGTATGAATAATATTCTGAATTCAATGTTTTGTAAAGGAACATAACACTGGACAGCGGTGCAGTCATCAAAATGCATGAAGCGGCTTGCAGTGATGGTGTTTACACTACTGTCAGATCTCCGATTATGGAATATGCAGAAAGCCTGAACCTCCTTTGTGTGCTTTTCTAGATAGCATCCCATGTGCTAATTCACCAGATCCAAGCTTTTTCAGCAGATATTACAAGAACAATGGCATCCCTGCTAGTAAAAAAGAGGGAACTAATGTCACTGACTTCACGAATAACAAAGAACTGATGAACAGCTTAAAAAGCATCCAGTTCCTACTGAAAAAGGGGCATTAATTTCAAGCCACTGAAATGTCTGAAGACAATTGCGGTGTGATTTAGAAAAACATCCTATTCATCCAACATCAATGGCTCCTGTGAAGATCTCTGAACCCTCTTTGCGGTGTAAACATTGCGAGTAATTGGCTTGTAATGTTTTACCGCTTTTCCCAAACCAAAACGAGGCAGCTTGGCTTTTAGTTAAGTGTGAAACTGTTCATAATTACAAAGTGTGCGTATAAAACATCCTAAAACGCTAGATTTAGAAAATGCTCCACAATGTTGGATTGATTTCCATGTAATGGAGGTCTAACCAAGCCTCTGCGTATTAAAATCATTAGATGATATGCATAGTTAAACTAGTTTCGGCCATCTGCAAAGGGTATAGTTTGGGATGAAGGTTTTAGCAGCTTGGTTTTGTGTTTCTTTAAAAGTAGCGAATTTCCAAAGATTCTCCTGTGGGCAGGAAATTTATGAATGTGATATATGCAACGCTATCTCACTGCAATTCGTAACTTTTTATGCAACTGTACAATCTAATTTGTCATTCCAATTTGCTCATCTCCAGTGATGGTTGGGTTTAGGGGCGTGGTTAAGTGCCACACCTCCTTTTAAAAATCAAACATTTTCTTGTATGAATTACCCTCTAAACTGACAAAACGTAAAGCAGTTACATTTCTTCGTGACATCAGCCTGGATATATGGTGTTTAGAAAATGAACTGTTTATTCAATCTGAAACAAAAAGTATGATTTAATCAAACACAAAAGCAAATAATAAAAATCTAATTAATTAAACTGACGAAAATCAACTGATTTAAAGGTGCTGTATGTAGGATAGACCTAGTGGATGATCTAGGTATTGCAGTCCAAATTCAAAATATTTGATGTTTTTTTTTTATCCAGACCGGGGTGGCCAACTCTGTTCCTGTAGAGCCACCTTCCTGCAGATTTCAGTTGCAACCCATATCAAACACACCTGCCTGTAATTACCACGTGGTGTTCAGGTCCTAATTAATTATTTCAGGTGTGATTGATATGGGTTGCAACTGAAATCTGCAGGAAGGAGGCTCTCCAGGAACAGGGTTGGCCACCCCTGATCCAGCCCCTCCTTTTGCGACTCAACGCAAATGTGGGTTGCCAGATTCGCTGCAAGCCCCTCAGCCAATATTTATGTTCATATTATTAATGTTGTTTGCTAATTCAAAACCACCTCATGATGATTTTAAATGGACACTTTGGGTATTAAGACATGTATGATGGCTCAATATATTGTAAATGATGCCTCTTTGTGAAATATGTAAAAAAGAAAAAGCACAACATTAAGCTATTAAAAAAATTTACTTTGGTCAATGGGCCAGTTGTTTTCGATGATGTCATTTGGGTACTACATATGCCGCTTTTAGTTGTAATTTTTAGTTGAAGAGGTCTTTATAACTAATTTTTCCCTCATCAGGAGTAAAATTAGAAGTGAAATAAATGTGGATTTTTTTGAATGACGTAAATATGTTGTTTTTTTAACCTATTTCTCAAAGAGGCCTCATTAATATTATATTAAGGCATACACGTCTCTGAATCTGCGACTCATTTCAGAGGCTGCCATTATCTTCGTATTTTTGCCAGCGCACGCATACAGTGTGTCAGCCATCAAGACTTAAATCAATAAATTAAATACTCTGTTTTTCTCAACATAGGCTCATTCTGACAACATAGCCCTATATACATTTCTGGAGATCGCGAATTATGTAGCCAGATGTACAGATGGCTGCATTTCGTCTTTAAAATGAACGATACAGGGCCGTATGACGCCGTTCCTTTCCGTGCTAGCAGCTGACTGCTTACCTCCATGTGGAGGCTGTTAACAGTTTGTCCGGTAGCTTGTCGCATACATCAGCAGACATGAGACGTAAAGAGGAGTTGACCGTGATGACGGGGTTCCAGTCTGGCAAAGAATGGTTCCAGACAGCAGGCAAGACAAAAACAAAAGGCAAAAAAAGTAAATAACAGAGTGAGAATGTGGTAAAATCTGAAACCATGGTAAAAATCAGGGGGCTTGTCTTTTTCTCTGTCGTTTTTCAAAACACTGTTGGTTGGGTTTAGGGAAGAAGGTGGACGGGTCAATCGATGCTTTTAAAAACACTATCGGTTGGGTTTAGGGAAGAGGGTGGGTGGGGTTAACGGTCAATCAGTCAGGCAGTCAGTCAACAGTGGTCTCTGGTGGATTTACGCAAGAAGAGCAGGCGCTAATGACACTCGCAAGATAAGTTTGAGATCTCACAAAGTCTACACAGCGACCCCTGGTGGATTCCCAAAAACAAAAACTGCAAATAAAAAAAAGGACCTCCTGGGACGTATTTGACGCGCTCCATAAATGTATATAGGGCAACGTTTTCAGAATGAGTCTGAGTTGATTTTTGTCCGCTGCAACCTGGTGTGCTGATATAAAATTTGCCTAAACTGGCAGTAGGCTGGTTATAGAGACCAAAACAATGACCGCACATTTTAAATGCAGAATTTCGGACTTTAGCATTGTTTTTCAGACAAACACATATGTTCACTTGGCAAGTTTCTCAAATATCTGCAAGCATATTATGTTAATTTTATGTGCTACAAGAGTCAAAAACGTACATACCACACCTTTAAATCTAAAACACCATTTTAAAATTGAACAAACATAATTCGGCAATTAAAATGCATTCTTGACATTCTGAGGATGAAAAAGAAGTGGTGTTTAATAATGTGGTTTTATTGTGTGTAAAAATTGTATTTATTCAAACAACAAAAATGACTAGAACAGTATAATTTACACTGTAAAACATATCTGTTAATGAACACTTTCCATATTTAGTGTTTTCCGTTTATTTACGGTTGTGAATTGCATTATGGGACGTTGATCTCTGCTCTGTGGACATTTGATGTTGAAAATTTTACTTTACAGTTTAACAAAGGGACTTTTATTGACATTTTACTTGTTTTAAATAATATAATATAAAATATATATTATAAAATATCTCAATATATTGAGAAATAAATGTGTAAGATAACAGAAAATGCGCTGGCAAGTTATTACAGGGTGTTTGTAGCATAATATACAACACAAACCCTGACAATATAGCACTTCAAACTATTAAAAATGTTCATAAAAGTCACTTTTTTAAACTTTTCATGGTTAAAAGTTGCTGTGAAGAAAGACCAATGTCCTATAATGCAATTCAAAAGTTTAAATAAACAGGGAAAAGTAAAACATGCATCATAAAATACAGAAACTGCTCATTTACAGATCATTTTTTACAGTGTACTTTAACTAAAAACACAAGATTTAAAAACTATAAGCAATAATGTTCTTCAAAATCAATGCAAATTTTTTAAACGCGATGAATAAACAAACAAAATAGTGAAATGAAAATGGGACTGGGATGTTTTGATGCTCTATGGGTTGGCAGAAACACATCTGGAGATAATGTACAGGCAAAAGCGCAGTCAGGGGGCTAAATGCTCATGGTTATTATACCCAGACTGGACTGTAATGCGCTCCATTACACCATCTCCTCCATTCAGCCCTGTACTGGTGGAGATCAGATGCATCAGGCACTCTCGTTTGATTAAAAGCCTCTCCACAAGACTGAATTGGCGAATGAACTATGGGCTATGGAGAGTGTGGCGCTAATTCTGAGGGCTTATTTCTGACCACATCACTCGTGTTGCACTAAAACGGCCCCTCTGCATTCATACAAGTGTTGTATGCACGACAAACAATGATTTTGATAGCATTTTTGTTGTTCTCCTGTACAAACGTCTAAACATTCTCATTTACATTTACGTCAGAGGTCATCATTTCAGACAGTCAGAATAAAGTCAGCTTAAGCTTACAAATGAGAAAATATCTGCCAATGGGAATTTTACTTGTTTAAAAAAAATAATAATAATAATATTAATAATTGTGAGCTATTTTTTTGGGAAACGAAAACCCATTAAACCAAAGAGGTGACTGTAAATTTCTGCTTTTCACCTTCTACATCAAATATTACAGCATGTCAGGTGCAAAATAGCTTGTTAAATAAGCGACGTTCATATCTTTCCTCCTCGTATGCACCAGACACTTTCCAACACACACTCAAACATTCCGTAAAACTGAAAAATGCTAAAGTATTAATCATTTTGATCTATTTTAAACAACAAAACCCATTAAATCACAGAAATGACTGTAAAATTCCTCTTTTAATCTATCTACTGCAACTATTACAGCATGTCAGGTGCAAAATAGCCTGTTAGGATAGGAGACGTTCATTTCTTTCCTTTTGGTATACACCAGACACTATCCTACAAACACTGCAAAAACAAAAAAAAAAAGCTAAAATATGAATCATTTTGAGCTATTTTTAGGAAACAAAAACTCAATAAATCACAGACGTTAATGTAAAATTCTGCTTTTCACCTCCTACTGCAACTATTACAGCATGTCAGGTGCAAAATAGCTTGTTAAATAGGAAACGTTCATAGTTTTCCTCTTCATAAGCACCTGACACTATCCTACAAACACTCTGTAAAACTAAAAAATGCTAAATTATCTTGGACCTGTATTTTGTAATTTGCTCTCTGGTGATTAGAAATGCTTGTTTTATCCTATTTTGTAAGTTGCTCTAGATAAAGGCATCTGCTTAATGAATGGATGTAAATTTAATTAATACCAGAAAACTGACTATCGCAAATGACATGATTATCTAAATGTTCTCGAATAATTTTTTTGGTCTAAAAAAGAATCTCAAATGCCCCAAAATCACCTTGTCCATGCCTTTTTATGATTATTCTTTTCTGTGGGTAGTATATTTTGGTTCTTATAAATGTTAAATATATATATATATATATATATATATATATATATATATATATATATATATATATATATATATATATATATATATATATATATATATATATATATAATAACTTGACTTCTAGTTGATCATTTGGTATCAGAAGTGGCTTGTATAAAAGGCAAATGCCTCTAGATTATGCTTATTTTATCACAATAAAATATGATCATGCCTTGATTTTGTAATTATTTTATTATGACAGTAATGTCTGACTTTGCTTAGACAAAAGTCTTGTCCTTTAACAGAAATAATGTCCAGTATAGAATATAAAGTCCTGCTGCAGTGGAGACAGAACGAATATTGTGTCTGACTCCATCATGAGCTTGGAGGACTGCATCCATACATCTCTGCAATGACTCTTTGGATTCATCTTCAATGCCTCCTCCTTCATCTAACCCCAGACACGCTCAATAATGTTCATATCTGGTGACTGGGCTGGCCAATCCTGGAGCACCTTGACCTTCTTTGCTTTCAGGAGCTTTGATGTGGAGGCTGAAGTATGAGGAGCGCTATCCTGCTGGAGAATTGTCCCTCTCCTGTGGTTTGTAATGTAATGGGCAGCACAAATGTCTTGATACCTCAGTCTGTTGATGTTGCCATCCACTCGGCAGATCTCTCGCACGCCCCCATACTGAATGTAACCCCAAACCATGATTTTTCTTTCACCAAACTTGACTGATTTCTGTGAGAATTTTGGTACCATGAGGGTTCCTGTAGGTCTTCTGCAGTATTTGTGATGATTGGGATTCAAATGATCAACTAAAAGTCAAGATATTATTTGTTGCTCTTACAACTGGGATCGATGAAAGGACTTCTGTCAGGTAGTATATATATATATATATATACACACACACACACACACACACACAAACACATACATGTGTTGAAAATGCCAGTGTGGTCAGAAAAAAAAAACTTTCATTTCCCATCGGCAGATTTATTTCTTGTACCCAAAAACAAACTTCCTTCAGTGATTTCCTGTAGTAAAAATGTCAAGATTTAAGAATGTTTAGACACTTGTGCTGGAAAGCAAGACCAAAATACCAAGCGGGAAAACAATTTAGAGCTGATTATCTAAGTTGTGCTTTAAAATTGACTTGAGGTGTGTGTGACAACGTGTAAAAATAAAACCTTTCTCATCACACATGCATGCTTTCCCAAAAACCTAAATGAATATCAAAGAACGATTCTCCACAAGCGATGCTCAACATAATAAACCCGCACTGACACAGGCCTGAGCTGATACCAAATGAAAGCCATACGGATCTAAAAAAACAAACGTCACTGAAACGTGCACACTCTAGTTTACGGATGCGGAGTAAGGTCAAATGTCAGAGTAGGGCACACTTGTCCTGGTACACTGAGACAGTCACAGACAGGCACAAGTTTGAAACCACAAACATCGCCTTTCACCATCCTCTCGTCATCTCGTCCACAAAATAAGAAACAGTCACAGGCCAAGATATAGATATTTTAAAACCAAAACAAACCCAAAAAAAACCCAAAATGCTGCCCTCGGGTCCATCCCAGGAAAAAATGGGGGCAGAAAAATATAAAGCGCACAAACAGAGACGCCACTGTACCTCGAGTGTCTCGGAGAGTTCAAACACTGGGAGCCGAACCCAGAAGTGAGACCACGATTCCAGAGAGAGAGCAAGCTGAGTGTGAGACGCTCAGATCTGTGTGTGGTGTGTGTGTCCTGGAGGTGTGTATGGAGGCGGTGCCGGATTGGGTTTGATTCCTCGGCTCTTCATGTAGGAAATGAACTGGTCAGGAATTTCAGCCAGAACGTCTTTGGCCAGTCGCGCCATACTCAACACGTGGTTCCCCGTCCGGTCCATGTAATCCCGGAACGGCACAAACTGTGAGGGGCAAGAAACAAAGTGCACATATATTAATCCATCCTTTCATCCATGGTAATATCCATCCTTCCATCCATCCATCCATCTACGCTTACATCCATCCATCTATGGTATTATCCATTCATCCATCCATCTATCCATCCATTCATCCATGGTAATATCCATCCATCCATATATGGTAATATCCATCCATCCATCCATCCTTTCTTCCATCCATCCATCTATGAAACTCTCCATCCATCCATCCATGGTAATATCCACCCATCCTTTCTTCCATTTATCCATCTGTCCATCTACTGTTACATCCACCTATCTATGGTATTATCCATTCATCCATCCATCTATGGTATAATCCATCCTTCCATCCATTCATCCCTCCATCCATTTATCCATGGTATTATCCATTCATCCATATATGGTAATATCCATGCATCCATCCTTTCTTCCATCCATACATCTATGAAAATCTCCATCCATCCATCAATGGTAATATCCACCCATCCTTTCTTCCATCTATCCATCCATCCATCCATCCATCCATCCATCCATCCATCCATCCATCTTTGGAAATATCCATCCATTAATCCATGGTAATATCTACCCATCCTTTCTTCCATCCATCCATCCATCCATCCATCCATCCATCCATCCATCCATCCATCCATCCATCCATCCATCCATCCATCCATCCATCCATCTATGATAATATCCACCCATCAATCTTTGGCAATACCCATCCATTCATAGTATTATCCATACATTGTAATATTCATCCATCCATCCATGGTATTAGCCATTCATACATCCATCCGTCCATGCTAATATCCATCCATCCATTCATCTATGGTAACATCCATCCATTCATCTATCAATCCATGGTATTATCCATCCATACATGCATTCATTCATCCATCCATGGTAATATCCACCCATCCATCCATGATAATATATATCCATCCAAGGTAATATCTATCCACCATCCATCCATCCATCCATCCATCCATCCATGGTAATATCCATCCATCCATCCATCCGTCCATCCATCTATGGTAATATCCATCCACCCATATCTATCCATGGTAATATCCACACAACCATCTATGGTAATATCCATCCTTCCATGATTCCATTATTGTAGTATCCATCCAACCATCAATCCATGGTAAAAATCCATCCATCCATCCATCCATCCATCCATCCATCCATCCATCCATCCATCCATCTATCCATCCATCCATCCATCCATCCATCCATCCATCCATCCATCCATCCATCCATCCATCTATGGTAATATCCATCCACCCATATCTATCCATGGTAATATCCATCCTTCCATGATTCCATTATGGTAGTATCCATCCAACCATCAATCCATCTATAGTACTATCCATCCATCCATGGTAATATCTATCTATCTATCTATCCATCCATCCATCCATCCATCCATCCATCCGGCAGAGATTTTCAACCTGTTTTCTCCATCACTTTCTAATCAAAGCATCCTGATAAAAGATTTTTTGACTCTTAAATTTGATGTTAATATCCATTATTAATATTTACCAATAATCCAGTAACAAGTCTGAGTTTTCAAATAATTTCAAAAAGATCCTCTGACGCTGATAATGTTCCTGAACATAATATTCAATTGAACTTATTATTTGCTAGTATGCTAGTTTTAAGGTCCCACTTTATATTAAATGGCCTTAACTAATTTGTTCAAATGTACTTATTGTATAAATTCATGTTCTTGTAAATTCTACTTATTCTTGATTTAATACCTGCATCTGTAATTAATTTCTCTATTTACATTTATAAGTACACTGTTGATCATCCCTTACACCTTAACCCATCCCTAAACCCACCCATACCACCAAACATTTACCTAACCCTACCCGTATCCCAGCTCACAAGAGCACCGCAGGTGTTCAGCAGTGCATTATGTACATTAAGTGCACTGCATTTATGTAACTAGTTAAGGACACTTAATATAAAGTGGGACCAGTTGCAATTCGTTCTGAAGACCCTGTTCAATGACCACTGCAGTAATGCTTCCCATGCTTTCCCTTATTTCATTCTTGCCCTGATATCTAATCCTCCATTCATTCCACTGTCCATTCGTCCATTTGTCATCCTCACATCAGCCGTCCACCATTTATACCTTCAATGCATCAAACCTTCCCCAAGGTCAAAAATCCATCAGTGTAAACACTGTTCATTCATCTCTCCACACATTCATCCTTCACCCATCCATTAATCCGTTCACTTTATCATCGTTCACATCATCTCTTCCAGCATTAAACAAGTTAAAGATTGTCTCAGGAGTGAACTCTCTTCACGTTGCTGCCAGAGATATTCTTATTACTACTAATGACAGGTTGCATTCACTGGGGACCTGCATAATGAATTGCTTTATAATAATGTGGGTTACAGTGTGGAGCTGTTACACGAGGCCTCGATTCCACAGTGACTCAATCGGTAATTAAAATTCTCATGCTTAATGGATTTGATTGCTGGAAAAAAAAGACACGGGGTGACAAGTCACAGCTATTTAAAACCTGAAAGTTAACATGGCATGCTTGTAGCTTAAACAGGCTTTGAAAGAAAGGAAAGGCAGTCTGCTGTACGGGAGTCACCTGGACAATGTCTCGCTCTGCTAATTTTCCTCTTGAGGAGATCCTGATGTCGTCGCCATCCAACTCAACCATAGCTGTGGGGAAAAGACAAGGTATTGAAGTAATTTTGTTTATTGGGTTATTCACTTTATTCATTTTCCTTCAGCTTAGTCCCTTTATTTATCAGGGGTTGCCAAAGTGAAATGAACCGCCAACTTTTCCGGCATATGTTTTATGCAGCAAGTGCCCTTTCAGCTACAAACAAGTGTAACCACGCCTGTCCTACACCACCCAACCCGCTCTGAGCTGGGATCGAACCAGCGACCTTCCGCATGGGAGTCGGGTGCTCTAAGGATTCTAAAGACCATGGCCTCTAGCATCTGTCGCTAGAGCACTTTTAGAGGTCAGAGGAGTGAGGTTTACCTGCACAGCACTCACTAGCTGACGTCCGCTGCACTCACCCCCCTAAACCTCACTCCCATCCGGGTCACGGCACCAATGTAACTCCGCCGGTCCTACATCACCCAGCCGGCGACCTTCCGTATGGGAGTCGGTTCCTCTAACAAGGAGGCTAAGGACCATGGCCGTTTGTCGCTGAGGAGTGAGGATTACCTGCACAGCACTCACTAGGTGGCCTCCGCTACAAAAGCACTGGGAAACACCCATACACTCATGCATTCATACACACACTCTTACACTAATGCTGTGTTCACACTATCCTGTACTAAAATGGCGGCTCTTTTTATGCATTCCTTCCAATAAACAACATTAGTGTAGGCGACATCTAATGTAAATATCTATGCAGGGCTGCCTAGTGACTTTAGCTTCATTGCTAAACGGCTAACATGGATTTTATTGCAAGAGTAGCTGTGCTTCATGTGCTTTAGGACGGCTGAAAAACAGCATAGATTGGTTCGGCGCCATGTCTGGGTCCACTAGACCTATTCTGAGGTGCTCTGTGAGTTTAGAAACTTCTCCAGAAAGTATACCTGTAACTCAGGACACAAAGAACAAAGCGCTATGTCATAATCACACCTTTACAAGAGCAAGTTCATGATTGGTTAGTGTGGTGCGAATGTTCGCTAAAGTTCGCGCAAAACGCTCAACTTGGACCACTTCATTTGCACAAACTGTGTCATTGGTGCCACAGGATGTCTATTCACGTCTTTGCATTCACTTAACATGTAAATACCTGCGCTTGATGCTTCATCCGTGTCTGGTGTGAACGCACTATAGGGTTATTTTGTTTGCCCAATTCACCAATAGCGTATGCGTTTGGACTGTGGGGGAAACCGGAGGATCCAGAGGAAACTCACGCCAACACAGGGAGAACATGCAAACTCCACAGAGAAATGCCAACTGACCCAGCCGTAACTTGAACCAGCAACCTTCTTGCTGTGAAGCGACAGTGCCACTGAGCCACCTTCATTTCCATATATTCTAATTATATTTCCATACGCATAGATCTAAATTCAATTAATAAGGGTCAAGTTTTGTACCTCAAATCTATTAAGCCCAACATTTACTCTCCATTCACACAGGGCTTCAGGGTCAATGCGTGACAGAGGGTGTGTCTGAAGTCGGGGCTGACGCAATCGTCATAGCAGCGTCAGCCAATGAAATTAGTCAGCAATAGCCCACTGTCTGAACTGGTGTGTTTGCATACAGCGATCTCATTGGTTGACGTTTCCGTGAGCGCTTGAAAAGTTGTGCAAGTCCCAACTTCTGCAGCAAACAACGCCTGTGAAGTGGCGCCGATGGATCCACAATGCAGTTCGGCAACACATTACATCCCCCATTCAAAGTGAATGGGAAGCGTTAACGCCCCATTACTCCATATTCTTTTGCTCTGGCACCATCTGAATGTAATTTGTTTTATGGGTGTTACTTTTAATTTAACATTGAATATTACACTCTGTTTTAACTAAGAAAGAAGTTATAAGGTTAACAATGAAGATATGTCAACACAAAAGACAAAATTTGTCTTCATATTACATCATACACCGTTCCAAATTCAATTGAAAAGGGTCAAGTTTGTCTCAAATCTACTAAGGCCACCATTTACTCCACATCCTCATGCACCAGCTGAACGTAATTGGTCTCTGTAATAAGAAAGCACAGAGAGGAAGATTTCCATTAGGAGCTCCTCAAACAGCAGGCCGGCTCCACATGACCTGCTCACCTCATGCGACTGGAGCTCATCTAAACCTCGCTGGATGTTGTTATTCTGGGAGGAAGCTCTATTTCAATATTGATCAAAGTCTCCCTCTGCCTCTCTCCACAGATCACTACATGCCCTGACATGACAGTACGTGCTTATTACCCGCACAACATAGCTGATAATTACATTTGGCTATGTGGTTAGTCCAAAGTGGGTCACTTTAAATGATCCCCAGATTACATGTCTCTGAGCAAAAACACCTTGTTAATCGCTACTGAAGCACTTGTTTGAGAAATCACTGTCACTTCAGGGGTGCTCAGCTGGGTTTAGGTATAATTAAAGATCTTAGTTCGATTATGACCTTAATTAGATCGAATTGATCAAAAATCCCTGTTTATATGGTAGATTCTTTATCCGAAGTATGCTTTAAACGCATAAAAATCCGATTATTGGTGTCCATGTAGACGTACGCATTATTACAAATATCTCTCAGAGGTTAGTAAATTCAGAAATGGTCAGCAAAATGCTGTATTGTTTAATTTTCAGGTATTTGAGTGTATCAGTGGCCTTAGGTAATCTGTAGGTGATTATTTCAAACAATGAGCAATGTACATGATATCATGATTCATTATTTAGAGAAACTGAAATGAAAATCCTTTAGAGAAATCATATTAATATGTGACCAGTGGATTCTACTAAACTAATATTTTACAATAGCTGGGCTTCAATAACCGTGTTAATATACATTTAAAAGTATCACATGCCAAACGTGTGATTTAAAAATGGCAAAGCTTAAATAAAAACCCCTCAATGAAAAATAAAAGGTTTTAACATTCACTTGAGGTAAAAAAAAAAAAAGTTGAATGCAAATAATTAGAAATGGAAATGCATTTGCTGAATAAATTGTAACGTATGGAGCATTGCACTCATGTGATGCCATAATGCTTGCCTTGCTGACTGTCGGTTGCTAGGTGACCAATACTACAGTCAGTCACTCTAACATCTTGCAAACTTTGAAAAGATTCACATAAAAAAATTACACTTACCATCAAATTCAGCCTGTCCAACTCCGACAATAATGATGGACATGGGAAGCTTGGCAGCCTGATAAAAAAAAATAGAGTTCATGATCTGTATTTACATTTTTAATAAGGTAAAGAGTTATTAAGTGTTTGAAAGTAGACAGACGGATGGACGGACAGATAGATAGACAGACAGACAGACAGGTGATGGATAGATAGATAGATAGGTAGGTAGGTAGGTAGGTAGGTAGGTAGGTAGGTAGGTAGGTAGGTAGGTAGGTAGGTAGGTAGGTAGGTAGGTAGGTAGGTAGGTAGGTAGGTAGGTAGGTAGGTAGGTAGGTAGGTAGGTAGGTAGGTAGGTAGGTAGGTAGGTAGGTAGGTAGGTAGGTAGGTAGGTAGGTAGGTAGGTAGGTAGGTAGGTAGGTAGGTAGGTAGGTAGGTAGGTAGGTAGGTAGGTAGGTAGGTAGGTAGGTAGGTAGGTAGGTAGGTAGGTAGGTAGGTAGGTAGGTAGGTAGGTAGGTAGGTAGGTAGGTAGGTAGGTAGGTAGGTAGGTAGGTAGGTAGATAGATAGATAGATAGATAGATAGATAGATAGATAGATAGATAGATAGATAGATAGATAGATAGATAGATAGATAGATAGATAGATAGATAGATAGATAGATAGATAGATAGATAGATAGATAGATAGATAGATAGATAGATAGATAGATAGATAGATAGATAGATAGATAGATAGATAGATAGATAGATAGATAGATAGATAGATAGATAGATAGATAGATAGATAGGCAGATAAATAGATAGGCAGATAGGTAGGTACACAGGCAGGCAGGCAGGCAGGCAGGCAGGCAGGCAGGCAGGCAGGCAGGCAGGCAGGCAGACAGACAGACAGACAGACAGACAGACAGACAGACAGACAGACAGACAGACAGACAGACAGACAGACAGACAGACAGACAGACAGACAGACAGACAGATAGATAGATAGATAGATAGATAGATAGATAGATAGATAGATAGATAGATAGATATATAGGCAGGCAGGCAGATAGGTAGATACAGTAGATAGATTTTAACTGATTTGTTTAGCATTCTTTATATTGTTTTTAATTAAATATCCTTCTAATGTTTTATACTTTGTATAAATATTCGTAGTATTTAATAAAAGGCACAACATTGTGCCATTCAGCGTTATAATCCTGAATAAACACAAACACTGTTTTGTCATCGCTAACAAAATGCAATTAATAGTGACATTTCGAATTTTTAAGCAATTAAAATAGTAAAACATGAATTGATGAAAAAGTGTGATCATGTGCCTCAGAATAGAAGAGTGTCTGTGAAATGAAAAGTCTTGACAGTAGGTTCATTCAATTGTCAAATATACACGAAAATCATTTGCACACCGAGTCAGCAACTTAATTGAGTTGAATCAACAACCTAATTTGACTGGTTATTGTGATTATCCTGACATGGCATTATCCTATAAGGTTCTTTATTACCTTTGCATACATGGACAATGGAAATGCAATGTAATCTAATCAAAAGTTCTGAAGGGTGAGCAAAAGGAGCGGGAGGCGGAGCCAGACTTATCACCACGGCAACCGCTTCAGCCTACTTTGCCGCTTTCCCTCCAGAAATGTTGGACATATGAGAAAATGAGCATGAAAGCAAACACTCATCCTCGTGTTCATTCACCTTCTGCATTATTTATGTGCCCTCTAAGATGAGACCACATAGTTCAGCTGTTTACACCACAACAGGCAGAATAACACAAGTACATCTTGCATAAAAAACTTACTGCTAATATAATATGAAAACATATGAATTATAATGTAAACTGAGCCATAATTGTTTATTAACTCTTTAAATGTCGCCCCTACTTTCTGAACATAAACACAAAAATGACAAGTTTGACTTGAATGTGAATCTTCAACATTTGGTGCATGGAATTAAGCTTGGTCTCATTTTAAAGAAGACAGATGTCAGATTATAGCTAAGGTGAAAAAGAAAAAGTTTAATAAAACAAAAGTTATGAGCTGTGTTTAGGAAAACATATTATACAAATGATCAGGGCCGGCCCAAGCTTTCAGGGGGCCCTAAACAGGATTTTATTTGGGCCCCCTTGGCGCAAACTATATGGCAAATTATCATCAATCCTTGACTATTCGCACACTGTAATTCTAAAACGCATTATTGATTTTATTTGCTGCAATTTTACATCATCTATTTTTGTAGAATACAATACCACATTTTATTCTGCAGAAACCAAAGCCAGATGTAGTGTAGATAATCCCACTTTTTTTATGACTACTTGCTTCAAAACTAAACAGACACCCAAAACTTTAAGCTGAGCTGTAATAAAAGTTGACAGAAACAAACAAACAAACAAAATGTCTGAATGCAGACAATAATAAATTTATCACTCGTACTCGTAAAAAGGCTTTTCTTACTTATAGTTTTTGTATTGTTTCTAGTTCAAGTGTCTTTAAAAAATCTTAAAGCAAGAATCGTTTTTTAGATTAAAAATATTGTTTTCAGAAATGATAATTGAAAATGAGGTGATTTCTTTTCAGTAACACAAGCAAAATAATCAAAAGAGTTAAATAAAATATTCTTATTTTAAACCGAAAACAAATATTTTTTTACTTTCCCTAAGTAGCAGATTATTTAGCCTTTTTTGATAAAAACACCTACATGATTTTGAGTAAAAATCTGCCCTTTAACAAAATATTGTGTTTTTCCATTGACTAATGCATTTGTATAATCACCATTATCCATTGACATAATACATCCACAACCAAAACACCAAAACAAAAACGAAAGTCGTTTATTTTATGCACTCTTTGGGGCTCCCTGGTTGCCAGGATGGCCCTAAGCACCCGCTTAGTTCACTTATGGCTTGGGCCAGCTCTGCAAATTATATTACAAATTATAAGTTGAACTAAAAAAAAAAAGCTTTCAGTATGATTTTGTTTGGCTGCATACAGTTTCCACTGGTGACCATGTGAGCACCCCCTATTTCTGGGTACACTACCTGACAAAAGTCTCGTCGGTTATCTAGGTTTTAGGAACAACAAATAATAACTTGACTTCTAGTTGATCATTTGGTATCAGAAGTGGCTTATATGAAAGGCCAAGGCCTCTAGATTACACTTATTTTACCAAAATAAAATATGATCATGTCTTGATTAATAATTATTTTATTAGGACAGTAAGGTCTGACTTTGCTTAGACCAAAAAAGAAAGAAAAAAAAAAACCTTCAATGCCTCCTCATTTATTTTACCCCAGACATGCTCAATAATGTTCATGTCTGGTGACTGGGCTGGCCAATCCTGTAGCACCTTGACCTTCTTTGCTTTCAGGAGCTTTGATGTGGAGGCTGAAGTATGAGCAGGAGCGCTATCCTGCTGGAGAATTGTCCCTCTCCTGTGTTTTGTAATGTAATGAAGCACAAATGTCTTGATACCTCAGGCTGTTGATGTTGCCACCCTCTCTGCAGATCTCTCGCATGCCCCCATACTCAATGTAACCCCAAACCATGACTTTTTCTTCACCAAACTTGACTGATTTCTGTGAGGATCTTGGATCCATGCGGGTTCCAGTAGGTCTTCTGCAGTATTTGATGATTGGGATGCAGCTCAACAGATGCCTCATTGAAAAAATCCACCTTCTGACACTTTTCCAAATGATCAACTAGAAGTCAAGTTATTATTTGTTGCTCTTACAACTGAGATCGACAATATATTTGACAATATTCTTAGAGTAGACAAAATTGTAAAGCAGTAAAGGTAGTGATGGTATTTTTTTTAATTTAGCCTCTCATTTTTTTTACATGTGGATTGCTGTAGCAAAGTAATGCTCTGAGTAACCTTGTAGTAAATGAATAAATAACTATTGCTTAGTAATATCTATCAATATCTAGTTTACAGATCCTTTTGCACCCCCCAAGCTAACACTGTTTTTGAAAGTGATCATTTTTAAGCTCTATTTCCTGCGATGGCAGCCCAAAAATAATAACACAGTGTCTCCTATGACGTGTTCTGTAATAAAAATGTTCGTCTTTTTCCTCTGACAGGCTCGGAGACCAAATCTTAATTTTCTGCTCCACAGAAAACAACAACAAATAGACCGTTACTGACAGCAAGTGCAAGGTTTCTCCATCTTAAAGAATCTTAAAACAGTTTACAGCAGTCCTGTCAGAAACAAAACGCAAGGCTGACCCATTTATGCCACTGAATTCTGCCTTGATTGACGCCAATATATATATGAACACAAAAACACGCAAGCTTTCGAAACAAAAAGGGATTCTCAGGAGCCACAAATCACCTGCGCTGTTTCTTTACAACTAAATCCGTGTGTTCACATGCTGACAGCATTATTATCTGCTCTGGAGAGAGGCTAATGTATTGTCATCAGTGCCCAGCTGCTGTAGGAAATTATCATTAGGCTGAGAAAAGAAAGAGAATTAAATTAGCTTTTAGACATTTAAAGGAGCAGTTGGGCCAACAATGACTACTGTGCTATTATTAGGGTTACCACTTTCAAAACAAAAAAATAAGGGACGCATACTGCAGCGAGGGCCATATCCACAATAGCATGCCACAGAAGAGAACATACTAATGAACCTAATTTTAAAGGGTGGTGCTCAAAACACACCCAGAACTCATTTAGAGAATAAGCACAACCCTGTTAGACCATGCGCTGGTGCTCAGAGCGTATTTTTCCATCCTTAAAATAGCAGAAGTGGATTCGGACACGTCCTTAATGCTTTTGCGCCGTGAGCTTTAGACTTTGAGCTTAGATTGTTAATATAGAACCCAATATGTGAACAGCCCCTTACAGTTTTATGTTTTAATGTTTACAAAAACATTTTTGTGTAAAAAAAAAAAAAAGATTTCAAAACAGGAGGTTACCGTATAAATTTACTGTATTTATAGCAAACAAGTCATACGTTTATGCATATGCTCATGAATATACATACAGTTGAAGTCAGAATTATTAGCCCCCTGTAAATTTTTTCCCCAATTTCCGTTTAACAGAGAGATTATTTTCAGCTCATTTCAAAACATAATAGTTTTAATAACTCATCTTTAATCACTGATTTCTTTTTTCTTTTTTATAATGACAGTAAATAATATTTGACTAGATATTTTTCAAAATACTAGTATTCTTACAGTGACATTTAAAGGCTTAACTAAGTTAATTTGGCAAGTTATGCTGAGTTCAGACTGCATGATTTTCAAAGTCGTCGTGTCACAGATGTTTTCACATTGCTTGACTATCTGGGCTAGCGTTTTGTCGCTACTTTGTTTACACTGTAAAATGGATCTGCAACAGGGGATTTTACATTGCATGACTTTACAATAGGGAGAATCGCCGACAACTTCGTCCAAACTACGTCTCACAGCCAAAAACAAGTACTACTGTATATCTTTAGTAATTAACTACAAAACGAGAAAGAAGCCTTTAATGGGGTAGAAAATGTACATATTTGCTCACCTGGGTTTAAAGGAAATTAGCAATTTCTCCTCAACTTTCTTTTTTAACTTTCTGTATGAAACGTCAAACAGACACTAGTTTTTCCTCCATTTCGTGGGTCCAAATAAACCGAAAATGAGCGCTTTTAACTTCTCCCCCAGCCCCCTGCTGGCCAGCAGGCACACACATGCAAGTGAATGCTGCTCTCTCATTGGCTGTAGATGATCGCTGATGTTATTTTCAGTCAAAACTCAATTCACACAGCATGATTTGAATCGCCGACAGCTCCAGATATTCAGCACGCCAAATATCTCACAGGCATCGCCGACTCATCAGCGATTCTCTCAGATCGCATCTTTGATAGTTCATACTGTGTGACTGTCACTCACATGCACCGATTTGCCTGTGATTTCAGGCATTTGTCTGCAATTTCTCAAAACCTGTTGGCGAGCCAAAATCGGGGCTAAAATCATGCAGTCTGAGCTAGGCATTAGGGTAATTAAGAAAAATCTTTGAACTATGTTTTTTTTCCTGCAGACAATCAAAAAAACAAAAACTGCTTAAAGGGGTTAATAATAATGACCGTAAAATGGATAAAAAAACTGCTTTAATTTTAGCCGAAATAACACAAGACGTTCTCCAGAAGAAAAAATATTACGGGAAATACTGTGAAAAAAATAACTCCTGAATATGTCAATTGGAAAATATTTAAAAAAAACAAAATCACAGGGAGAGGCGAATAATTCTGACTTCAACTACATAGAATAATCTGTGCTATTGGCACATTTCTTTAATAAGCCTTGCTGTTCATTAAAAAAAAAAAAACATTTTTTAACAGAGCGAGGAATTTTTCACAGTATTTCCCATAATATTTTTTCTTCTGGAGAAAGTCATATTTGTTTTATTTCAGCTAGAATAAAAGCAGTTTTTAAATTTTTAAACACCATTTTCAGGTCAATATTATTAGCTCCCTTAAGCAATTTGATTTTTAATTGTCTACAGAACAAACCACTGATATATAAAGGCTTGCCTAATTACCCTAATCTGCCTAATTAACCTAGTTAAATGTCTTTAAATGTCACTATAGGCTGAATACTAGTATCTTGAAAAATATCTAGTCAAATATTATGTGCTGCCATCAGGGCAAAGATAAGAAATCAGTTATTAGAAAAGAATTATTAAAACTATTATGATTAGAGCTTTTGGATTACTTTTGAGTAATCTTTTATTGGAGAACTGTAGGAAAATTATTATTTTTGCTTCTTTTTTTGACAGATACAACAAAAAAAGTCTAAAATGCAGACTTAATATACCGAGCTGTCAGTGTTTGCTGATAGTAACACTGAATAAAACAAAATTGTATCTTAAGATTTTAAAACACTCACTTAAAATTAAGCAAATTTAGAAAACTGTAATTCATTCAGTCATTTTTTTTTGGCTGAGTGCCTTATTCATCGGGGATCACCACAGCGGAATGAACCGCCAACTTATCCAGTATATTTGAAAAAGACAAACAAAAAAATCACAGGGAGAGGCGAATAATTCTGACTTCAACTACATAGAATAATCTGTGCTATTGGCACATTTCTTTAATAAGCCTTGCTGTTCATTAAAAAAAAAAAAACATTTGTAAAATGTTTCCTCCTGAGGAACATTAAGATGAAGATGAGCACATAATGACAGAATAATAATCTCAGCCAACTATTCTTTCACGCTTTCAGGTCTTAAGGAAATATATACTGCACAGATATTCTACTCGCCGCCATGACAGACAGTTTGTGGTTGAACTAATGATGGCCATGCTGAAACGAAGAGCAGAGAAAGCAGGACGGTGTCAGAACTGGCACGAAACATTGTCAGAGTGTGACTGACGACAGGAACTTCTATTATCAGTCACACAGCGAGCGGCTGCTTCAGTCTGACAAAAGCCGTCTTATTAATGAACCCCGCTGTCCGTCATGCGGCTCGTCAGATCTGATTGGCGGATGATGGACCTTTCGCATTCTGACTGGCTGATCACTCAGACCATCCCACATCCAACATGACAAATGTTGTTGTTTCTCATTATCATCCTCCGATTAGCCCTCACCCGTGCCTATTGTCAATGGTAATTACCATGTCAAATAAAAAAAGGCTGCATGTCTTCGGCTGACAGATGGGAGGATTCCAGCTTTCAATGCTAATTATCTAAGACAGAAAATGAATATGCGCGGCTCATTAGAGTCTGAAAGACACTTACAGAAATAGGTAACTCAAAACGAACATGCTTTCCTTTCTTAATGTGGAAAACTAAAGCAAAAATAGCTCCTTGCAGCCTGATCTCACGAGAAAATGTAATTACATTTTGTCAGTTTAGTGCAGGGGTGTCCAAAGTCAGTCCTGGAGGGCCGGTGTCCTGCTGACTTTAGCTCCAACTTGCTTTAACACACCTGCCTGGAAGTTTCTAGTATACCTAATAAGAGCTTGATTAGCTTGTTCAGGTGTGTTTTAATTAGAGTTGGAGCTAACCTCTCCAGGACACTGGCCCTCCACGATCGAGTGTGGACACCCCTGGTTTAGTGGCTTCACTAGAGAGATTTTTAAAGGAGGCGTGGCACCAAACCCCACCCTTAAACCCAATTGTCATTGGAGGATAAGCAAATCGTACCGGTGGAGGAGATGCTTTTTAAAACCACCGTGTCTTAATAAAAAAATTATTAAAACAAAAACAATTGAAAGTGACAACTAGATTATTTCATATTACTATCATTTTTTTGGGTGAACTACTTCTACTACTTTTAAGAGACCAAAATAAACATTATTACAGTCTATGGTTCAATGAAATAATTCATTCCTCCATATAGAAATATATGTAGAAATGTACATATTAAATAATTTTGGCTTTACCAAAGATAATTCAGACAATCTGATACATATATACTGCATAAAATGGCCATTTAACCATTAAAATTGCAAATATGTTTATATGCACATATTCAAATATATATTTTCCACCACATCCCAAAGGTGCTCTATTGGATTGAGATCTGGTGACTGTGGAGGCCATTTGAGTACAGTGAACTCATTGTCATGTTCAAGAAACCAGACTGAGATGATTTGTGCATTATGACATGGAACGTTCTCCTGCAGGAATATCCATCCATCCATCCATCCATCCATCCATCCATCCATCCATCCATCCACCAACCAACCCATCCATCCATGTCTATCTATCTATCTATCTATCTATCTATCTATCTATCTATCTATCTATCTATCTATCTATCTATCTATCTATCTATCTATCCATCCATCCATCCATCCATCCATCCATCCATCCATCCATCCATCCATCCATCCATCCATCCATCCATCCATCCATCCATCCATCCATCCATCTATCTATCTATCTATCTATCTATCTATCTATCTATCTATCTATCTATCTATCCATCCATGTCTATCTATCTATCTATCTATCTATCTATCTATCTATCTATCTATCTATCTATCTATCTATCTATCTATCTATCTATCTATCTATCTATCTATCTATCTATCTATCTATCTATCTATCTATCTATCTGTCTATCCATCATCCATCCATCCATCCATCCATCCATCCATCCATCCATCCATCCATCCATCCATCCATCCACCAACCAACCAACCAATCCATCCATCCATCCATCCATCCATCCATCCATCCATCCATCCATCCATCCATCCATCCATCCATGTCTATCTATCTATCTATCTATCTATCTATCTATCTATCTATCTATCTATCTATCTATCTATCTATCTATCTATCTATCTATCTATCTATCTATCTATCTATCTATCTATCTATCTATCTATCTATCTATATGTCTATCCATCCATCCATCCATCCATCCATCAATCTATGTCTGTCTATCTATCTATCTATCTATCTATCTATCTATCTATCTATCTATCTATCTATCTATCTATCTATCTATCTATCTATCTATCTATCTATCTATCTATCTATCTATCTATCTATCTATCCATCCATCCATCCATCCATCCATCCATCCATCCATCCATCCATCCATCCATCCATCCATCCATCCATCCATCCATCCATCCATCCATCCATCTATCTATCTATCTATCTATCTATCTATCTATCTATCTATCTATCTATCTATCTACCTAACTATCTATCTATCTATCTATCTATCTATCTATCTATCTGTCTATCCATCCATTCATCCATCCACCAACCAACCAACCAACCTTTCCATCCATCCATCCATCCATCCATCCATCCATCCATCCATCCATCCATCCATCCATCCATCCATGTCTATCTATCTATCTATCTATCTATCTATCTATCTATCTATCTATCTATCTATCTATCTATCTATCTATCTATCTATCTATCTATCTATCTATCTATCTATCTATCTATCTATCTATCTATCTATCTATCTATCAGATTTCTATATGTGTTAGTAGAGCATAATAGTTTAAATTATAAAAGTTTTTATTAAGTTATTTCTAAGATTAATCATTTGTATTAGATGCTGCTTTGGGGAACAACAACAAAAAGAACACTATACAAAAAGAAAAGTAGACAAACTTTTGGATGCTGCATCTTTGTGGTGTTTAGCAAACGTTAAGCGCAAAGAAACATACATTTTTTAGAAAACATATAGACATATTGAGAGACGCTAAACATAACTGACATATGATGCGGAGCTGACAAATAAACAGTGAAAACAATGTACTTTTTGCCTTAAACCCTTCTTTAACATAGCGCTATATATGCATATGCCACAGCGCACACCGGCGAAGCTGTCAGCTGTTGTGGGAAGTGAAGGGATGCTGTCGAAACACCCTTCCATCAAACAGGCCTTCAGTGGGCGAATGTCCGTTCCCCTACGACCTGTTTCTGAATGAACGAGGAGGACGAGAAGCAAACAGCTGCTTAGAGTAACAGCTTTTCTCATGAATGATGCATGCGTCTGTCCTCCTGAATCACCGCAGAGAAGTAGGTCAGTGTTTCTCTGAGGTTTCCGCTTCACACGCTGTTACTAAACAGCAGCTGAACATCACGCTTGCCCACAGCGCAGTAGATTACTTGTGAATAATAAGTTACTCACAACATGTTACTTGATAATATTTCTTTGTCAGTTATTGAATATTCAGTTGAACTCTTAATTATTTGCCCTCCTGTGATTTTCCCCCCCAAAAGATGTTTAACAGAGCCAGGAGTTTTTCTTAGTATTGCCCATAATATTTTTTCTTCTGGAGAAAGTCCTATTTGTTTTATTTCGGCTAGAATACAAGCAGTTTTAAAATTTTTAAACACCATTTTAAGGTCAATATTATTAGCTCCCTTAAGCAATTTTATTTTTAATTGTCTACAGAACAGACCACTGATATACAATGGCTTGCCTAATTACCCTAATCTGCCTAATTAACCTAGTTAAATGTCTTTAAATGTCACTGTAGGCTGAATACTAGTATCTTGAAAAAATATCTAGTCAAATATTATGTGCTGCCATCAGTGCAAAGATAAGAAATCAGTTATTAGAAATGAGTTATTAAAACTATTATGATTAGAGCTTTTGGATTACTTTTGGATTACATTTGGATTACTTTTGAGTAATCTTCTATTGGAGAACTGTAGGAAAATTATTATTTTTGCTTCTTTTTTTGACAGATACAACAAAAAAAGTCTAAAATGCAGACTTAATATACCGAGCTGTCAGTGTTTGCTGATAGTAACACTGAATAAAACAAAATTGTGTCTTAAGATTTTAAAACGCTCACTTAAAATTAAGCAAATTTAGAAAACTGCAATTCATTCAGTCATTTTCTTTTGGCTTAGTGCCTTATTCATCAGGGGTCACCACAGCGGAATGCACCGCCAACTTATCCAGTATATGTTTTACGCAGCGGATGCCCTTCCAGCTGCAACCCAAAAGTAGGAAACACCCATACACTATGGCCAGTTAAGTAAATTCAATTCCCCTATAGCGCATGTGTTTGGACTGTGGGGGAAACCGAAGCACCCTGAGGAAACCAACATCAACACGGGGAGAACATGCAAACTCCACACATTTTTTCTTCTGGAGAAAGTCATATTTGTTTTATTTCGGCTAGAATAAAAGCAGTTTTTAAAATTTTTAAAATCATTTTAAGGTCAATATTATTAGCTCCCTTAAGCAATTTTATTTTTAATTGTCTACAGAACAGACCACTGATATACAATGGCTTGCCTAATTACCCTAATCTGCCTAATTAACCTAATTAAATGTCTTTAAATGTCACTGTAGGCTGAATACTAGTATCTTGAAAAATATCTAGTCAAATATTATGTGCTGCCATCAGGGCAAAGATAAGAAATCAGTTATTAGAAATGAGTTATTAAAACTATTATGATTAGAGCTTTTGGATTACTTTCGGATTACATTTGGATTACTTTTGAGTAATCTTCTATTGGAGAACTGTAGGAAAATTATTATTTTTGCTTTTTTTTTGATAGATACAACAAAAAAAGTCTAAAATGCACACTTAATATACCTAGCTGTCAGTGTTTGCTGATAGTAACACTGAATAAAACAAATTTGTGTCTTATGATTTTAAAACACTCACTTAAAATTAAGCAAATTTAGAAAATTCAGTCATTTTCTTTTGGCTTAGTGCCTTATTCATCAGGGGTCGCCACAGCGGAATGAACCGCCAACTTATCCAGCATATGTTTTACGCAGCGGATGCCCTTCCAGCTGCAACCCAGTAATAGGAAACACCCATACACTACGGCCAATTCCCCTATAGCGCATGTGTTTGGACTGTGGGGGAAACCGGAGCATCCTGAGGAAACCAACATCAACAAGGGGAGAACATGCAAACTCCACACTAAAACGACAACTGGTCCTTGAACCAGCGACCTTCTTGCAGAGAGGTGACAGCGATAACCACTGAGCCACAGTGTCATGCTGCTAAAGTAAACATATATTAAAATATTCATTCATTTACAGCTTAGTCACTTATATTAAAATATATATTTGCTTTTCTTCGATTGGCCACAAAACAAATTCCTTTTTTCCAATGACTTGCCTAATTAACCTAATTAACCCTAGGGGATTTGAATGACAATTTAAGCTGAATACTAGTATCTTGCAAAATAACTAGTGAAATATTATGGTAAAGTCAAAAAAGACATGAGTTATCTTAAATTAAACTCCAAAAACTCCCACAGCGAATATCCAGGTGACATTATGATGAGTTTCAGAGCTGTTCACCACCGTCCTGTGCTTGAGAGCGAATCGCAGACTGTATTAGCACTCCAGATTCAGCCTTCCTTTCTGAATTTTCATTTTTCTCATTTCCCCAAGAGATCGCTTTCAAACGCACACTTCACAGAGATTGCGATTAGATTCAAATTCTGCTAAAAGGGACGGTTCACCTAAAAACGCCAGCCATTAGTAATTCACCTGCCATTCCAAATGTTTGATTACTTCACAAAAGGAGAAATTAATTTCAAACTCCAGTGTGCTTATTTTTATATCAGGTTCCTCATGCTCCAAAAGATGTAATGTAAATGTAATGTAATGTGTATTTATATAGCGCATTTATTGTGTATGGCCATACACCCAAAGCACTTCACAATAATGAGGGGGTTCTCCACACCAGTGTGCAGCATCCACTTGGATGATGCGACGGCAGCCACAGGACAACGGCGCCAGCGCGCTCACCACACACCAGCTATTGGTGGAGTGGAAAGACAGTGATAGAGCCAATTCGGTGGAAGGGGATGATTGGGAGGCCATGATCGTATAGGCCGATAGAGGGACTTTGGCCAGGACACCGGGGTTACACTCCTGCTCTTTCACGAGAAGTGCCATGGGATTTTTAATGACCACAGAGAGTCAGGACCTCGGTTCAACGTCTCATCCGAAAGACGGCGCCCACTGCCAGTGTAGTGTCCCCTTCACTTTTACTGGGGCATTAGGACTCACATAGACCTCAGGTTGAGCGCCCCCTGCTGGCCTCACTAACACCATTTCCAACAGCAACCTAGTGTTCCCTAGTGGTCTCCCATGGCTCTACTGACCAGGCTCAGCCCTGCTTAGCTTTAGTGAGTAAACGGTCTTGGGCTGCAGGATGATATGGCTGTGGCAATGACGAATGAGATGACGAAAAACATTTGTTGATTTTGCTTGAGTATAGATTTTGGATACTCTACCCACCTCTGCAAACCGTACTGTACCAGTCAGTGGAAACGGGCCATAAAGGGTTAATGGTGCCAACAGATGATCAATAGTAAAAATGACGATTTGGACCTCTTCCCAAGAGGGAAAACCAGCAACAATCAAGAATCCATGATTATATGCTGTCATGGCTTTGCGATCAAAAAATATAATTATAATGGAAGTCAATCGGGAAAAAACAGCCCCGAATATAACAAGAGTAGTCAAGATGTTGATACACAAGGGTTAAAAAACTCCAACAATGTTAAAGTTCTCTGAAAACACACATGATAACATCTCGCACCACACACAGTTCTTCGTTTTTACCTTTTGCATCCAGGTCTGAAAAGTCACGCAGGGATGTAAACGCTGTGAAAGAGTCTTCTTGGCAGATGCAGGCCGTTGGGGAAAGAGCAGCAGGCAAGATCTTAAAAGGAAGGTGTGGCTGTTCTACAAATCTGACTAACAGTCGCAAATTCCCTTTAAATCCAGTCTGCTGGGAAATCGAGCCTGTTGATTGGCTAGATGAATGACACGCACTAATGATTGACCATTAAAGGGCAATTGATGACCTCAATACAAAGCCAATGTCTGTTCTGTGTGTGTATTGCAGATTTAAGAGATTGACTTAACAATATATCAGATATAATAATATAATCCCCATATCAACTACAGGAGGCACTTTAGTGCTCATGAGTTTTACACTTCAGAGTGTGCTGGGCATGAACACTAGGGTTTAAATAATAATACGGTTTAATAACAGAATGTAAAGCACTGGAAAACTTTATAGGGATCATTTAGCATTACAGTTTATGAACTGTCTGCTAATATACTGTACATATTGTTGGTCAAACTTTAAAGTAAGAATTGCATGTGGTGTATTAATGCTGCATTAATGTGTTAATTACACTTTGACTTGTTTAATCTAGTGGTTACAGAAGTAAAACCTCCACATGGATATTTATTTAGTAACTTATAAACCAGTAAAGCCAGATCTGTTGTGAGTGCCAAGGGTAGTAAATAGCAGATAATTATTTTGCTGAATTCATAAACTGGCATTTTTTTTTTTCAAAATAATGGAGTAACATTTAATTTAATTAAATTTAGTTTAATTTAATTAGAATTCATAAAAATTAAACATATAAATAAATTGTTAAAAAAACTACAAATTAAATTCATATAAATGAAATGAAATAAAATGAAATTAAAATAAAGTTAAATTAAATATACAAATGTTATTAAAAAGCAATAAATTCTATTTATTTAAATGAAACTAAAATGTATTTAATTAAATCAATAACTCCATTATTTAAAAAAATGCAAAATAAATTCATTTAAATAAAAAATAAATGAAAGTAAATAAAATTTATAATTCCATTATTTAAAAAAGCAATAATTTACATTTATTTTTTATTAAATTAAATTAAATATATAACTTTATTATTTAAAAATGCAATAAATTAAATTCATTTAAATGTAGAAATGAAATTAAGTAAAATTTATGACCTCATTATTTAAAAAAATACAATAAATTAAATTATTTAAAATTAATTGCATTTAAATGAATTTTAATTTAATTTAAATTAAATTAATTTAATCTGAATCCTTAACAAATTCTAAAAATTTATTAAAAGTAAGCGTTAAGTAAACCTTTTAGACTTTTTATCATATGTATTATTTATTGATAATGTTGTCTTTTTTGTAATCATTAATATTTTTTTATAGAAAACTGATATTTATAAAATGTTGTAAATTTGACCTGAATTTGCTATGAAATAGCCAAAAAAGCTGGTATCGCAATAAACTCTTTTTCTCTCAATTAAGTCAACACTTAGGTTAAATATGTTTTGGAGTTTACATATGCGCATATTCTCCTATCAAATAAGTTATTTGTTTTATAGATCAAAATTTTTGTGTGGAAAGTGGCGTATGCACGTTGTTTTTCCGCTGTTTAGTACTTACGCTTATGAATGTTTATAAATGAGACCCCAGTTGTGGCATTTGTGCTCATAAACTCACATTAACAATGGCCTCTTTGGTCTGCGACATATCTGAGATGACCCCGTCTGTGATGATGAGGAGAATGAAATACTGCGAGCCGTCCTGTACAGCAGCTGCGTACCTTCACAGAACAGAAAAAAAAAATTAAAAATCACATCAACTCTTTACACTCGAAACCAACTCAGGCTCATCCAAAAAACGTACCCCTATATACATTATTGGAGAGCGCCAAATACATCCCAGGAGATATGTTTTTTTTTGGTTTTTGCAGTTTTTGTTTTCGCGAATCCACCAGAGACCACTGTGTACGCTTTTTCAGATCTTAAATTTCTCTAGCGACTGACTGACTGACTGACCAATTCACCGACCGAACCCCGCACCCACCCTCTTCCCTAAACCCAACCAATAGTGTTTTCAAAAGCAATCTAGAAAAAGATATGCAAAATTATTTATTTCATCTTAAGTTATTATTTCATCTTGCTACATGTTTGCTAACATTGTAGGTCAACAAATGCAGAATTTTTCTTCATTTCATAATTAATTAACTTATTTATATATAAAAAACAAAATGCACACACAAAAACTGAATTATCATTTATTTATTAAGTTATTATTTCATCAAAAATATATAAATATATATATAAATATTTATTTATTCATTCTCCTTAGGATTAGTCCCTTTATTCATCAGGGGTCACAACAGCAGAATGAACCACCAACTTATCCTGCGTATGTTTCACGCAGTAGATGCCCTTGCAGTTGCAACCCAGTACTGGGAAACATCCATACACTCTCATTCACATACACACTTATATACTACAGCCAATTTATCTCATCCCATTCCCCTATAGCGCATGTGTTTGGACGGTGGGGGAAAATGGAGCACTCAGAGGAAACCCACGCCAACACGAGGAGAACATGCAAACTCTGGGACATAAACCAGCTGGGACTCAAACCAGCGCCCTTTTTGCTGTGAGGTGACAATGCTAACCACTGAGCAAACAAGCCTCCATATATAAATATTTAATTTAACAAATAAATATACATATTAGACCTCTAGTGTCCTTTAGCTGGTGTTCTAACTTTCCAGCCCGTGAATGTAAGTCGCGTTCTGCTTTGCCTTGGTGCTCTGATCCGCAGCCCGAGGAGGTGTGTATCACGCTTCAATTTGGAAAGCCTAATTCAAATCTGCGTTTTTAATTACCACAGCGGATGCAGTGTAATCAGATGGAAAATGATTTGGTTGTGTGACATGCGGGGAGGGGGTGGAGATGTCTTCAGACAATTACTCTGTCGTCTTTTTCTGGAAACACACCCACTGTCCTTTCAAATGACGATTAAAAACACAGCCGGCGTCAGGACTGAGTCAGTCTGTTATGACACCTATGCTGGGAGCTTTACAATGGCATAACACGCTTTACTACATGTCAGCAACTTTCTTTTGTCAGTTATCGAGCGAACACAAGCAGTTTATGGGATCAAACCCAAGAGTTTGGCTTCTCATGAACAGATGCAACTCTTTTTGATGGAGCATCATAACCTTAAGCCAAAGAAATTATGGTAACACTTTACTTCAAGAGGGTGTTTATAAAGCTATAATGACAACCTTTATAAACGTGACATGAGAAGTCATGACGGAGATTTTAGGCATGCTTATGATGAATCTCACTAAAGGTCTCATAAAATGAAAGTTTTTTTTAGATGCTATCAATATTGTTAGTTTTTAAGATATCTATAAGCTACACTGTAAAAAAAAACAATATTTTACATGTAATTGTCAGTATTTTTTTATACAGAATTTTCCAGTTTTTTCATTATACGGTGAAATACCTGTTATTTTACAGATTTGTTCAAATTCTAACATTAACAGTTATTGATTGTATTTTGTTATTAAGTTATTTTTCTGCTTTTTAAAGGAAATTTCATATATTTTTAAAGAGTAACACGTAATTTTACGGTAATATTGACAGATTATTCCTGTAAAAATAGGGGGAAAAATTCAGTCAAATAGCTTTTAGTGAAGATAGTAAATATTTGAAGATTAACATGAGGTAAATAAAGTGAAATATTAGCCTATTGTTTGTAGGCTGCATGTAATGCGTGCACTGTAAACTGTTAAATGTTTTATTTTACTACTCTAACAATGTTGCTATGCAAACTGTGATGATCACCAGTGATCTAGCGGCTGCGGATCGCTGGAAAACTACTAAACATTAATCCTATAATAAATATAGGAGCTGGTTAAAAATGCTTATTTGAAATAAAAAATGTAGTGACTTGAGCATTTTAAATGCTTTAATCACCCATTCATTCATTTTCTTTCGGCCTAGTCCTTATTTATCAAAGGTCACCACAGTAGATTGCATCGGCAACTATTCCAGCGTATGTTTTGCACAGTGGATGCCCTTCCAGCTGCAACGCAGTACTGGGAAACACCAATACACACTCACATTCACCCACACACTTATACACTACTGCCAATTTAGTTTATCCAATTCTAGTTCATGGACTGTGGAGGAAACCGGAGATCCCAGAGGAAACCCACGCCGACACGGAAAGAACATGCAAACTCCACACAGAAATGCCAACTCGCCCAGCCAGAACTCGAACCAGCGACCTGCTTGCTGTGAGGTGACAGTACTAACCACTGAGCCACCGTGACCCCCTGATTTCATCACTGATTATCATTAATCTGACATCAAACCAATTATATCTTATTTTAAGTTGGCATAATAGCCCAACTAAACAGTTTGTGTTGACTTTAAAACAGACGTTTGGAAAAACGTACCTGGCCACGTGATTTACAACAGGGGCAAAGTTAGTTGGGCCGTATAGCTGGACAGTTTTCAGACTCTGATGATACGCCTCAAGTATCCCCTCGATACCATTACAGTAGGGATTCTCAATATTTCCATTCTGAAAGACAGAGATCAGTGGATCATATTTGCATCTTCATTTAAACCAACAGAAAAACAACCCAGAGAAAAAGAAAACATGGATTATGTCAATCAATACGACAAGCTAACGTTGCCAATTATAGACGTCTCCCATACAGTGGGATCGAACCACTTCCAGATCATCAACAGAATCTCACGCTCAAGTTTACAACTGGGAAAGTAAAACCGAAGGACAGCGAGATGCTTGCATCAGCAAACTCTTTGAGGCTGCTTTCACACCTGTAGATCAATTGATTTGTTTCCGAAAAACTGGTACGATGTTTTCACACGACAAAGTTTTTTAAAGGACCAAAAGTAAAACAAGTCGTGTACGAGTCAACTCTCCACACATTGGTCAGAGTTTGGTTTATTTTCCGAGATTCTGCTCAGCGGTCACACGTTGTTTTTTTAATTGATAACAATAACAATGGACCTTTTGATAATAATAACCTTTATTTAACCAGGTAAGTCAATTGAGAACCAGTTCTCATTTACAATGACGACCTGGCCAAGAGGCAACATGAAAAGCAGATGCAGTACAACGCACTAGGGACACAATACAATAACAACACAAATGCAGATAATAGCATATAAAACCAAAAAAAAAAAAAAAAAAAAGCTACAAACAAGCGCAGTGATCTTAAACTATTGACTGAATAGAATTTTTAAAAGATGATAGCGGAATGAAAGTGCTGAGCTTTAAGGTCTGCTGCAGATGATTCCAAGCATCAGCAGCAGAAAACTGAAAAGAGTAGCGACCAAATGAAGTGCAGACTTTGGGTATGCAAAGGTTAATGAAGTTACTAGAGCGCAGATTTCGGCATGTTTCATGAATGTTAAGAAGTGACTGTAAATATTGTGGAGTTTTTCTAATAAGAGTTTTGTAAATGAACAGAAACCAATGAATTTGTCGACGTGATTGAAGAGAAGGCCAATTCAGTGAAGAATACAGTTGACAGTGATGAGTATTAAATGGTGCACCATTAACAAAACGAATTGCTGCATGATAAATAACATCCAGTTTGTGAAGAAGAGTTTTTAAAGCTGATCTGTAAATTAAATCCCCATAATCCAGAATTGGTAATACTGTTAATTTGACCAAATGCTGCTTTGAAGAGTGAGTAAAGGAAGATTTGTTCATGTAAAGAAAACCAATGCGGGCTTTAACCTTTTTGAGCAGTTCATTTATGTGAGTTTCAAACGCCAGTTTCCCATCTAACCAGATACCAAGATATTTATAGCAATCAACATAATCAATCTCAGTCCCGTCCAATGAGGAAATTTTAGGAGGAATCTCAACATGTGGTAAATTTCTATTAAAAACCATACATTTTGTTTTGTCGAAATGGTAAAAAAGCGCGTTGGATACTTAAAAACATGGCTTGCAATAAAGAAAGTACTGTAGTCAGAGAAGAACTGGAAGTATAAATGATGGTATCATCAGCTTATAGATGTATGTAAGAATCACCTGCAGCAGAAGCAATATCATTAATATAAATATTAAAAAGTGTAGGCCCCAAAATACTACCTTGTGGGACCCCTTTCTGAAGCAGCAGGGGATCTGACAGAAACCCCTCCACCCTTACTGATTGTAGACGACCAGAACAGTACTTCCTGAACCAGACCAGACAGCTCTCAGACAGTCCAATATATCTTAGCCTATCCAGTGGAATTTCATGGTCCACAGAGTCAAAAGCTTTTGCCAGATCAACAAATGCAACTTAACTATCCATTTAGAAACTTTGTGGCGTGAAAACGAACCGCATTGTAAACAAAAAGCAAAACTGTAACAATTTTAATCCCCATTTCGGAACAAAACAATCAATCTACAGGTGTGAAGGGACCCTTACACCAGTGTTTCCCAACCCTGTTCCTGGAAACACACCAACAGTATATATTTTATATGTCTCCTTTATCTGATCCATTCATTTCAGGTGTTGGAGTCTCTTCTAATGTTCTGACGAGCAGATTCGAGTGTTTGACAAGGGAGTGATTGAAAATGTGTACTGTTGCTGTGCCTTCAGGAACAGGGTTGGGACACACTGGCTTAGACTAAACTCAGGCATTTTAGGGAAGTTGAACATCAGCTCACTCACTAGGGGAAACTCATGAGACACCCGTCCATCGGGGGGCAGCTTGGCACCAAAACCCAACGCAGGGAACATCTTGTCACTGTCGTAGTCCTGGATGATTTCCCCCACCGCCTTCAGCGCCAGGGCGTACGCGTTCATTTGGTAGGGGTTCATGTAATGGAGAGACGTAGACTGGGATGGGTTACCTACAAATTAAACGTCAAACCAAAAAGTTATGCAGCATGTAACATGTGAGCACTGTGTGTACAAGTCATGTGAAAGGGGAAGGACATTGTCAGCGCCTATAGCCTAGTGATTAGTTGACACATAGCACCCAGGTGCTCTCGGTGACCGGCGTTTGATTCCCGGGCCGAGATCCTTTGCCGATCCTTTCCCTCTCTCTGCTCCCCACACTGCATATCTCCACTGTCCAATCAATAAAGGCGAAAACCCCTAAAAAATGATTCTAAACAAAAGTGGAAGGATATTTAAGAATAATAAACAGCTGTTGTCAGGCTATTTATGTTGTTCTGAGCTTGAAACCTTCGGGATCCAAACAGTTGTTGAGTGATCGCTGCATTGTTGCTAAACTAACTTGGCAATTTAGCTCTGTTGCGCCGCAGGCAGCCACCTTCAATAAAGCTCTCAGAAGCAAAAGCCCATGATTCCGTCTATTTCCATCACCTCGCCACACTGCTTTGAACAAGTCTCGTTAATTTGCTGAATAATTCAGAGATGTTTGGACGCGGTTACTTGTGAAAGAACAGTAATTATTTGAACACTCCTCGCAAGTGCGGCGTTGAAAACGACAGGGAGTCACATTCACCGCAGGCTGGCGTCGCTGGGCCATTTTAGACTGTTTTATACAAACGGTTCACTTCTCAGCATGACTTGAACCCTTACAGTTCTCGAATCAGCCAGGGGGCCGCACGCTGACGGCTAATAGGAGCGTATTGGGCAATACAAGGAGGCTAACGATTGGGTCTGAATTCCCCAACCTTTTAAGAGGTCACACGCTATTCTCTACACTTAATTACTTACCGTTAGATGCGGTGAAATCGATGGCCACAGTGAAATTGATCTGGGTCCTGGGAAAAAAAAAGAGGCAAAATGAGAAAACAAACGAGTTAGCAAAACTGCTATCTGCAGTCATTTGGTATCTTCTGGTGCATACAGCAGGTAAAACAAGCATTGATTACATCACGGTTTTTCCTGGTAAATATATTTTCAAAGTGCAGTTAACATGATATCGACTCAGGTTTGGGTAAAACCCCCCTAAATCCTACATACAAAAAAATCTGAAAAATCAGTCGTGTAGCAATAATAATATAATTACGATGTATATAGCTTCAAGATGCTTCTTGTTTGGAGAATGGAGCTGCATACATTGCTGTGGTCGGCTTTTTTCCCCCTTTAGACTTCAACAGAGTGTAAAAATCTGGATGGTTCTGTCGATCTTGTCTATCAAATCTGATCTTTATTTGCTTTTTTTAAACTTGATTCAGGTCAGGTGATTGGTTGGGTCATTCTGGTAGCTTTATTTTCTGTTCTGAATCCATTTGAGAGTTTATTCGGCAATATTTTGGATCACTAGCTTTGTTTCATCCAACAATTTTTATGCGCAGTTTGGATATGCACATAAAAAAATTTGGAAACGTCAAGATGTGCATAAATTTATCTGCATAACTGAGTGCGATAATCTTTTTATTCGATAAGAAAAGATGCGCATAAACCACATGGAAACACTTTTACCGAACAAATTCAAGTATGCGCATTAAAAAAGGTCATGTGATTTTGTTATATATAAAATTATGTGATGATAAAAATGTGTGTGAATGGATAAACCAGCAGGCTGAGCACATTGTCAAACATCGCAAATGTTGTTTTGGTCAATCTAAAACGCCATAACCATTTCGGTATTAGTGTTATTATATTATTAATGACCCCCAGATCTGGCAAGAGTGTCTGTGCTCCGCATCTCATGGCTTCTAACGCCACCAGGTGTTCAATGTGTGTTGTTATCGTCTTCTGAGGTGAAAGAAGTTTATTAAATAAAGATAAGATTCCCGCAGATTCTCCAACCGATGCAAATTCCGTTTTTACTGTTGATATTTGGCGCCAGTTAATTAGGAAGTAACGATTTTATTATTTTTAGATGGAAACGCTGCTTTATTCAGACGTCCTTTATGCAATATTCCGCTTTTAGCCACTTTCACACAGAGATACAAATAAATATCCAAAAAATTTCCAGAACAACTTTACCCGTAAAATTAAAAAAGCACTGTTCACGCAGGCATGGTCATTACGGTATTTGTTTGGAAAAGACAATTCACACATCCATTCCAAAATACCGGTAAATTCTGACACCATTAACCAGAAATGAGCTCTAAACAGCTGTGCTTGTATTTGTAAACATTTGTATAGAAGGGGTCGGTCTTTTCTTGATGGGTTCACTTTTATTTAAAGCTTTAGTATTCATGCAGCTGCTTTGTCCCAGAGACACCCAAAGGCAGATGCGCGAACTGCAGCTAAATGTTTACACATTTGACTACATAACAAATTCTGTGAATGGTTCAGTATTGTGAACAACTTTGTTGAAAACATATAGAGGAACACTTTCCCATGTCGAGATGTTCATTTATGTGTTTATGCTGGCGCTCACCGGCTGTTTCACGTGCACACGCGTCAAGCAACAGAAGCAGAGCTTGAAGATGATCAAACTGCGGTCTATCATAAGCATTTTACCGATGATATTTTACTTTGTTGGCATTAAGAAGGAACATGGAAATGTTATCGGACTAACATCTAGCAGCTAAATGTGTCTGGAAAAATATTCAAAGGAGTTTATTTTCATAAACTGAGCAGATGTGAATGCACCTAACTGTTCTGATTGGCACTTAGGTCTCACGTCAGCACGTTCTAATCGTGAACGCGCTCTTTCTGGAAATCTTCCTTCTACGTTCACACAGCTCAGCATTCCGGCAAATTACCGATCATGTTAAGACTTCACTTTCTGAAAAATTGCCGAAACGGATATACCTGTATTTTCAAAAAGGGCCCGTTCACACATACAGACCAGCAATTTTACAGGAAAGGTCTGCATGTGTGAAAGGGGCTATTGTCTTGCTAAAATATACACAGGTTTCATCTTCAACATCTGGTAATGTAGGGGTTGTATTGAAGCAGTCAATATTCATTTACACAGACTAAGGTGCTGTCTGGTCTTTCCATGTTTTTGTACACCTTCCTTTCTTCCTGTGTTCAATAATTTCCCCCCAATAATTTCAAACCTAATTTCCAAACAAATTACTTTTGTTTTCTTTGCATGTACGAATAATTTTGGGTGTTAATGACATGTGCTGAAAAATTCAAGTCAACACCACCCTTAGAAATATGATTTCTGGGGAAAATGATGAGTTCAATACTTTTTTGGCCCACTGTATGTTTGTGTGAGTGAACGAACAAACACACAAACACAAACATGGCTAAAATGATGGCTGATGTGTGTGTAGTCAACCCCAGCTGCACGGTCTAATTGGGATAAACAGGAAGAGTCATTAGTTGGAGCCCACATTACCAGTTTTACGGCGCTCAAACAGCATGGCAACCAGGGTCCATCTGTATCCCTGTCTTTAGTACATCTCTTCACACAGTGATTCCTTCTGTGCTGGCTTCCCACCGGCCACAAAACCACCACGTGCCGCATGTTAGTCATGCCAGCTAAATGAGTCTCACAGGCACCTTAAAGGAAGTAATGCCTTCTTCCAGAAGATGCGGTGAATGAAAACAGTTTAACTGAGCGGCGCTAATTAGTCAAGGCTAATGTGTTATACTTTAAATGTCCATCATTTAACAAATACATCTTCAATTGACTAGACATAAGCTGTTACTGTCAGATATGTGCAATTAATAATCCCCTTCTGCAAACATTCTGCAACATTAGCATAAAACACACACATCAGGATGGGGACTGATAGACGTAATTATGTTTCTACAGCATAAACCGTATATTCTTACCCCCTAACCCTAAACGCAACCCTGACAGGAAACAATTCCTTTCAAAATATTACATTCTGTGAGGTTTATAAGTATGCTTTACCCATTGGGATCACAAATTTGGTCCCTACAGTGAAACAAGTCCCCATGAGTTTGTGTGCATTCAGGTTTAAGTCCCCACCGGGAAATAAAAACAAGTACAGACACAGAGTTAGAGAGACCAATAGACACAAACAAAATCTATCGTTAATTGGACGTCCCATAGATGTAATGAATTTTATATTGTACAGATGATATATTTTATCCCCACACACCAACTCTCACAGGTAACAATCTGCATTTTTACATTCACAATATGTTTAATCTTGTATGATTTAGAAGACTTTTTCTTCATGAGGACCAAAAAAAAAGTCAGAATTTACTGGTATTGGTATACTTGCGGGGACATTTTAGTAGGCAACATTTTGGAACACAAGGTACATGCGCACACACGCAGACACACACACATGGCAAATTAATTAAAATAGCAGGGCACTTAAAAAAGAAATAATAATAATAATCTAATTGTCAAAATTGACACACATGCGTGCTGCCGACAGCAATATATCAGACATTATTTAGTCTCACTCCCCAATAAGCCATCAGGGATTCAATCACTGGGAAAAAG